>NW_024741189.1:9820552-9946430 GCF_018991925.1 Homarus americanus
ATGTTGTGTAGGAGTTAGGGAAGGACTTGGTATGTTGTGTAGGAGTGAGGGAACCACTTGGTATGTTGTGTAAGAGTGAGGGAGGGACTTGGTACGTTTTATAGGAGTGGGGGAGGGACTTGTAGAAATGTGTAGGAGTGAGGGATGGACTTGTAGTTTTGTGTTGGAGTAAGGGAAGGACTTGTAGTGTTGTGTATGAGTGATAGAAGGACTTGTAGTGTTGTGTATTAGTGAGGGAAGGACTAGGAGTGAGGGAAGGACTAGGAGTGAGGGAAGGACTTGTAGTGTGGTGTAAGAGTGAGGGAAGGACTTGGGGTGTAGGAGTGAGAGAACTACTTGTAGTGTGGTGTAAGAGTGAGGGAAGAACTTGTAGTGTGGTGTAGGAGTGAGGGAAGGACTTGTGGTGTAGGTGTGCGGGAAGGACTTGTAGTATTGTGGAGGAGTTAGGGAAGCATTTGCATTGTTGTGTATGAGTGTGAGAAGGACTTGTAGTGTGGGGCAGGAGTGAGGGAAGGACTTGTAGTATTTTGTATCAGTGAGGAAGGGACTTATTGTGTGGTGTAGAAATGAGGGAAGGATTTGTAGTGTTGCATATGAGTGAGGGAAGGATTTGCAGTGTGGTGTAGGAGCAAGGGAAGGACTTGAAGTTTAGTGTAGGAGTGAGGGAAGGATTTGTAGTTTTGTGTAGGAATGAGGGAATGGCTTGTAGTTTTGTGTAGGAGTGAGGGAAGGACTTGTCGTATTGTGTAGGAGTGCTGGAAGGACTTGTAGTATTGTGTAGGAGTGAGAGAAAGACTTGTAGTTTTGTGTAGGAGTGAGGGAAGGGCTTGTAGTATTGTGTGGGAGTGAGAAGGACTGCAGTGTTAATGTAGGAATTAGGAAGAAAGGACTTGTAGTTTGTGTAGGAATGAGGGGAAGGACTTGTAGTATTTTTGTAGAATTGAAAGGACTTGCAGTGTGGTGTAGGGAGTAAGAGAAGGACTTGTATTATTATTGGCAAGGAGTGGGGAAGGACTTGCAGTGTTGTGTAGGAGTGAGGGAAGGACTTGTAGTTTTGTGTAGGAGTGAGGGAAGGACTTGTAGTTTTGTGTAGGAGTGAGGGAAGGACTTGTAGTATTGTGTAGGAGTGAGGGAAGGACTTGTAGTTTTGTGGAGGAGTGAGGGAAGGACTTGTAGTATTGTGTAGGAGTGGGGGAAGGACTTGCATTATTGTGTAGGAGTGAGGGAAGGACTTGCAGGGTTGTGTAGGAGTGAGGGAATGACATGCAAGGTTGTGTAGGAGTGAGGAAGGACTTGCAGGGTTGTGTAGGAGTGAAAGAAGGACATGCAGGTTTGGTTAGGAGTTAAGGAAGGACTTGCATTATTGTGTAGGAGTGAGGGAAGGACTTGCAGGGTTGTGTAGGAGTGAGGGAATGACATGCAAGGTTGTGTAGGAGTGAGGAAGGACTTGCAGGGTTGTGTAGGAGTGAAAGAAGGACATGCAGGTTTGGTTAGGAGTTAAGGAAGGACATGCAGGTTTGTGTAGGGGTGTGAGGGAAGGACTTGCAGGGGTTGTGTGGGAGTGGGGAACGACATGTAAGGTTGTGTAGGAGTGAGGGAAGGACTTGCAGGGTTGTGTAGGAGTTAAGTGTAGGACATGCAGGGTTGAGTAGGAGTGAGAGAAGGACTTGCAGGGTTGTGTAGTTGAGGGAAGGACTTGTAGTGTTGTGTATGAGTAAGGGAAGGACTTGTAGTGTTGTGTATGAGTGATAGAAGGACTTGTAGTGTGGTGTAGGAGTGAGGGAAGGACTTGAAGTGTGGTGTAGGAGTAAGGAAAGGACTTGTAGTGTTGTGTATGAGTGATAGAAGGACTTGTAGTGTTGTATATTAGTGAGGGAAGAGCTTGTAGTGTGGTGTAGGAGTGAGGGAAGGACTTGCAGTGTGGTGTAGGAGTTAGGGAAGTACTTGTAGTGTGGGGTAAGAGTGAGGGAAGGACTTGTTGTGTGGTGTAAGAGTAAGGGAAGGACTTGAAGTTTTGTGTAGGAGTGGGGGAAGGACTTGTATTATTGTGTCGGATTGAGAGAAGGACTTGCAGTGTGGTGTATGAGTAAGGGAAAGACTTATAGTATTGTATAGGAGTGAGGGAAGGACTTTTAGTTTTGTGGAGGAGTGAGGGAAGGACTTGCAGTATTGTGTAGGAGTGGGGGAAGGACTTGTAGTATTGTGTAGGATTGAGGGAAGGACTTGTAGTATTGTGTAGGATTGAGGGAAGGACTTGTAGTATTGTGTCGGATTGAGAGAAGGACTTGCAGTGTGGTGTAGGAGTAAGGGAAAGACTTGTAGTATTGTGTAGGAGTGAGGGAAAGACTTGCATTATTGTGTACGAGTGAGGAAATGACTTGTAGTTTTGTGTAGGAGTGAGGGAAGGACTTGTAGTATTGTGTAGGAGTGAGGGAAGGACTAGTAGTTTTGTGGAGGAGTGAGGGAAGGACTTGTAGTATTGTGTAGGAGTGGGGGAAGGACTTGTAGTATTGTGTTGGAGTGAGGACTTAAAGTATTGTGTAGGAGTGAGGGAAAGGACTTACGGGTTAAAGTAGGAGTGAGGGAAAAGGACTTACAGGAGTTGTATAGAAGTGAAGGAAGGACTAGCAGGTTTGTGTAGGAGGCGAGGGGCTTGTAGTGTGTGTTGGAGTGAGGGAAGGACTTGTAGTATTATTGGCAAGGTGAGGAATGGACTTGCTATGTTGTGTAGGGAGTGAGGATGGACTTGGTATGTTGTGTAGGAGTAGGGATGGACGTGTTGAACTGTGTAAAGTGAGGAAGGACATGAAGTATTATGTAGGAGTGAAGGAGCTTACAGTGTTGTGGAGTGGAGAAAAGGACTTACATGGTTTTGTGTAGAGGTGAGGAAGGACTTGCCTTAGTATTTTGTAGGAGTGAGGGAAGGACTTGCAGTGCGGTGTCGGAGTAAGAGAAAGACTTGTAGCATTGTGTAGGAGTGAGGGAAGGACTTGCAGTATTGTGTAGGAGTGAGGGAAGGACTTGTAGTTTTGTGTAAGAGTGAGGGAAGGACTTGTAGTTTTGTGTAGGAGTGAGGGAAGGACTAGCAGTATTGTGTAGGAGTGAGGGAAAGACTTGTAGTTTTGTGGAGCAGTGAGGGAAGGACTTGTAGTATTGTGTTGGATTGAGGGAAGGACTTGTAGTATTGTGTAGGAGTGAGGGAAGGACTTGCAGGTTTAAGTAGGAGTGAGGGAAGGACTTGTAGTTTTGTGGAGGAGTGAGGGAAGGACTTGTAGTATTGTGTAGGAGTGGGGGAAGGACTTGTAGTATTGTGTTGGATTGAGGGAAGGACTTGTAGTATTGTGTAGGAGTGAGGGAAGGACTTGCAGGTTTAAGTAGGAGTGAGGGAAGAACTTGTAGTATTGTGTAGGAGTGAGAGAAGGACTTGTAGTATTGTGTAGGAGTTAGGGATGGACTTGTAGTATTGTGTAGGAGTGAGGGATGGACTTGGTATGTTGTGTGGGTGTGAGGGAGGAACTTGTAGTATTGTGTAAGAGTGAGGGATGGACTTGGTATGTTGTGTGGGTGTGAGGGAGGAACTTGTAGTATTGTGTAGGAGTGAGGGATGGACTTGGTTTGTTGTGTAGGAGTTAGAGAATTTCGTAGCAAATGCTCTGTCATTCACCAAACTGAAAATAAAACACAAGTGTTTTATCTTTGGGGAGGGAGTTTTATAAGGCACTGAATATATTTGATTGAGAGGTAATTACACTGCTTCTTCAGTAGGTAGGACTATATTTTATATATGTTCCTGTATGTAAGCATTGTCTAGTATGTTATATAGATTAATTTATAAAAAGTATGTAGTAAGTAAATCAGCTTAACGTTGTGCATTTGTTAGGTAAAATAATATGGTAAATGGCGGCATGGTATCCACATTGTGGGGGTCACGGAAAGTGCAGGGAGGTAGACGTAGCCTGGCTGGTGATAGTGTGTGGTGGAGGTGTGGTACAATTGGTGTATACTTTTGTACTTTTCTAGTGTATGTTGAGGCTGAGGTTTGGGATAATTTAGGCTGTGGTCATCTGTACTATACTTAAATTGTTCTTTTACTTGACCTTTGTTTGTGGTCTCTTAACTTTATAATGCTAAGTTATGCATTTCATGATTCATCTTCAACATGATACCTATATTTTGAGTTAATCTGAGGGTTATTATTGACGATCTGGTGGACATAATATAATAATCATTATAGTGTTTACCCTGCTTGTTGTTGTGACCACTCGTGTGACTTGTGACTTGACTAGTGGCAAATTCTTGATAAAGAGGAGTGCTGGCATAACAGTATGAAGAAAGAGTGATTTTAATTCTTGTCGCCCTGCAATATATACAAAAAAAACTATTTTTGGTTAATAAAATTTTAATTTCACAGGTATTAACAGAAAATACTACTCCAGGGAGGAAGAGGACCCTAACTTGGTGTACAGATGACGAGGCAACATCAAGATGGACAAGAGAAACGATCAAGAGTACAGTAAAGGACGAACATTCTCTAAATAACTCAGTCTACCAAACATGAAAGTAAGTTGTATTGTATATATGTAAGTGTTGGTTAAATACGTCCACATAAATGTTAAAACAGATTATAACAGTGTATTGAAATCTTATCTACTGACTACTGTAGAGATAATGTAGCACTGTAGGAGTGAGGAAAGAACAAGCAATATTATGTAAGAGTGAGGGAAGGATATGCGGTGCTGTGGAGGAGTGATGAAAGGGTATGCGATGTTGTGTAAAAGTGAGGGAAGGACATGAAGTGTTATGTAGGAGTGAGGGAAGGACTTGCAGGTTTGTGTAGAAGTGAAGGAAGGACTAGCAGGTTTGTGTAGGATTGAGGGAAAGACTTGCAGGATTATGTAGGAGTGAGGGAAGGACATGTGGTGTTGTGTAGGAGTGAGGAAAAGACATGAATTGATGTGTAGGAGTAAGGAAAGGACGTGCAGGTTTGTGTAGAAGTGAGAGAAGAACTTCTAATATTGTGTAGGAGTGAGGGAAGGACTTGCAGTGTTGTGTAGGAGTGAAAGAAGGACTTGCAGGTTTGTGTAGTTGAAGGAAGGACTTGCAGGGTTGTGTAGGAGTGAGGGAAGGACTTGCAGGGTTGTGTAGGAGTGACGGAAAGACTTGTAGTGTTGTGTATGAGTAAGAGAAGGACTTGCAGGTTTGTGTAGTTGAGGGAAGGACTTGCAGGGTTGTGTACGAGTAAGAGAAGGACTTGCAGGTTTGTGTGTAGGAGTGAGGGGAAGCACTTGCAGGGTTGTGTAGGAGGGGAATGACATGCAAGCTGGGTGTAGAGTGAGGGCACTTGCAGGGTTGTGTAGGAGTTAAGGAAGGACATGCAGGGTTGTTTAGGAGTGAGGGAAGGACTTGCAGGGTTGTGTAGTTGAGGGAAGGACTTGCAGGGTTGTGTAGGAGTGAGGGAAGGACTTGCAGGTTGTGTAGGAGTGACGGAAAGACTTGTAGTGTTGTGTATGAGTAAGGGAAGGACTTGTAGTGTGGTGTAGGAGTAAGGGAAGGACTTGTAGTGTTGTGTATTAGTGAGGGAAGTACTTGTAGTGTGGTGTAGGAGTGAGAGAAGGACTTGTGGTGTAGGAGTGAGAGAACTACTTGTAGTGTGGTGTAAGAGTGAGGGAAGAACTTGTAGTGTGGTGGAGGAGTGAGGGAAGGACTTGTGGTGTAGGTGTGAGGGAAAGACTTGTAGTATTGTGTATGTGTTAGGGAAGAATTTGCAGTGTTGCGTATGAGTGAGGGAAGGACCTGTAGTTTTATGTAGGAGTGAGGGAAGGACATGTAGTTTTGTGTAGGAGTGAGGGAAGGACTTGTAGTTTTGTGTAGTTGTGAGGGAAGGACTTGTAGTGTTTTGTATCAGTGAGGGAAGGACTTGTTGTGTGGTGTAGGAGTGAGGGAAGGGCTTGTAGTTTTGCGTATGAGTGAGGGAAGGACCTGTAGTTTTATGTAGGAGTGAGGGAAGGACATCTAGTTTTGTGTAGGAGTGAGGGAAGGAAGTTTAGTGTAGTGATGTGTGGGAGTGAGGCAAGGAAGGACTTGCAGTTTGAAGTATTGTAGAGTGAGTAGTAGGAGTGAGGGAAGGACTTGTTTTATGTAGTTGTGTAGGAGTGAGTATTGTGTAGGAGTGAGGGATTTGTTGGCATAGGTGAGAGAGGGAAGGACTTGGTATGTTGTGTAGGAATGTGGGAAGGACTTGGTATGTTTTGTAGGAGTGAGTGAAGGACTTGTAGTATTGTGTAGGAGTGAGGGAAGGACCTGTAGTTTTATGTAGAAGTGAGGGAAGGACATGTAGTTTTGTGTAGGAGTGAGGGAAGGATTTGTAGTATTGTGTAGGAGTGAGGGATGGACTTGGTATGTTGTGTAGGAGTGAGGGATGAACTTGGTATGTTGTGTAGGAATGTGGGAAGGACTTGGTATGTTTTGTAGGAGTGAGTGAAGGACTTGTAGCTTTATGTAGGAGTGAGGGAAGGACGTGCAGGTTTGTGTAGAAGTGAGGGAAGAACTTCTAGTATTGTGTAGGAGTGAGGGAAGGACTTGCAGTGTTGTGTAGGAGTGAAAGAAGGACTTGCAGATTTGTGTAGGAGAGAGGGAAGGACTTCTAGTATTGTGTAGGAGTGAAAGAAGGTTTTGTAGTATTGTGTAGGAGTAAGGGAAGTGCTTCTATTATTGTGTAGGAGTGAGGGAACGACATGCAGGGTTGTGTAGGAGTGAAGGTAAGACTAGCAGGTTTCTGTAGGAGTAAGGGAAGTAACTTGCAGGTTTTTGTAGAAGTGAAGGCTGGACTAGCAGATTTGTGTAGGAGGGAGGGAAAGACTTGCAGGATTGTGTAGGAATGAGGGAAGGACTTGCAGTTTTGTGTAGGCGTGAAAGAAGGACTTGCAGTATTGTGTAGGAGTAAGGGAAGGACTTCTAGTATTGTGTAGGAGTGAGGGAAGGACTTGCAGTGTATAGGAGTGAGGAAAGGACTTGCAGGGTTGTGTAGGAGTGAGGGAAGTTCTTGCAGTGTTGTGTAGAAATGAGGGAAGGACTTCTAGTATTGTGTAGGAGTGAGGGAAGACCTTACAGTGTATAGGAGTGAGAGAAGGACTTGCAGGGTTGGTTAGAAATTAAGGAAGGACATGCAGGTTTGTGTAGGAGTGAAAGAAGGACTTGCAGGGTTTGTGTAGGAGTGAGGGAATGACATGCAAGGTTGCGTAGGACTGAGGGAAGGACTTGCAGGGTTGTGTAGGAGTTAAGGAAGGACATGCAGGGTTGGGTAGGAGTGAGGGAAGGACTAGCAGGATTGTGTAGTTGAGGGAAGGACTTGCAGGGTTGTGTAGGAGTGAGGGAAGGACATCCAGGGTTGTGTAGGAGTGACGGAAAGACTTGTAGTGTTGTGTATGAGTAAGGGAAGGACTTGTAGTGTGGTGTAGGAGTAAGGGAAGGACTTGTAGTGTTGTGTATGAGTGATAGAAGGACATGCAGGGTTGTGTAGGTGTGAGGGAAGGACTTGCAGGGTTGTGTAGTTGAGGGAAGAACTTGTAGTGTGGTGTAGGAGTAAGGGAAGGACTTGTGGTGTTGTGTATGAGTTATAGAAGGACTTGTAGTGTTGTGTATTAGTGAGGGAAGTACTTGTAGTGTGGTGTAGGAGTGAGGGAAGGACTTGTGGTGTAGGTGTGAGGGAAGGACTTGTAGTATTGTGTACGAGTCAGGGAAGAATTTACAGTGTTGTGTATGAGTGAGAGAAGGACTTGTAGTGTTTTGTATCAGTGAGGGAAGGACCTGTAGTTTTATTTAGGAGTGAGGGAAGGACTTACAGTCTTGTGTAGGAGTGAGGGAAGGACTTTTCGTTTTGTGTACGTGTGAGGGAAGGACTTGTAGTATTGTGTAGGACTGAGGGAAGGACTTGTAGTATTGTGTAGGAGTGAGGGAAGGACTTGCAGTGTGGTGTAGGAGTGAGGGAAAGACTTGTATTTTTGTGTAGGAGTGAGGGAAGGACATGTAGTTTTGTGTAGAGTGAGGGAAGGACGGTGTGTGTGGTGTAGTATTAAAGGAAGGACTTGAAGTTTTGTGTAGGAGTGAGGGAAGGACTAGTAGCTTGTAGTGAGGAAGGACTTGTAGTATTGTGGAGGAGTGAGCGACTTGTAGTATGTGTAGAGTGAGTGAAGGACTAGTAGTTTTGTGTAGGAGTGAGGGAAGGACTTGTAGTATTGTGTAGGAGTGATCGAAGGACTTGTAGTATTGTGTAGGAGTGAGGGAAGGACTCTGTGAGGGCTATGTAGGGGAGGAGGGAAGGACCTGTTGTAGGAGTGAGGGAAGGACTTGCCACAGGTGAGTGAAGGAAGGACCTTGGGAGGGTTGGTTAGGTAAGGGAAGACTTGCAGGTTGTGTAGAGTGAGGGAAGGATTTGCACTTGTGTAGGAGTGAGGGAAGACCTGCCTGTTGTGTAGGAGTGAGGGAAGGACTTGCAGTGTTGTAGAGGAGTGAGGGAAGGACTTGCAATGTTGTGTAGGAGTGAGGGGAAGGACTTGCTCTGTTGTGTAGGGAGTGAGGGAAGGACTTGCAGTGTTGTGTAGGAGTGAGGGAAGGACTTGCAATGTTGTGTGAGTGAGGGAAGAACTTGCAATGTTGTGTAGGAGTGAGGGAAGGACTTTCAGGTTGTGTAGGAGTGAGGAAGGACTTGCCATGTTGTGTAGGAGTGAGGAAGGACTGCACTGTTGTGTAGGAGTGAAGGAAGGACTTGAGGGTTGGTTAGGAGTGAGGAAGGACATCCAGGGTTGAGTAGGAGGAGGGAAAGATTTGCACGGTTGTGTAGAGTGAGGGAAGGACTCCTCTGTTGAGTAGGAGTGAGGGAAGGACTTGCGGGTTGTGTAGGAGTGAGGGAGAAGGACTGCAGGTTGTGTAGGGAGTGAGGAAGGACCTGCATTGTTGTGTAGGAGTGAGGGAAGGACTTGCAATGTTGTGTAGGAGTGAGGGAAGGACTTGCTGTTGTGTAGGAGTGAGGGAAGGACCTGGCTCTGTGTGTAGGAGTAAAAGAAGGACTTGCAGGATTGTGTAGGAGTGAGGGAAGGACTTGCAGGGTTGAGAGAGTGAGGAAGGACTGCAGGTTGTGTAGGAGTGAGGAAGCGACTTGCAGGGTTGAGGAGGAGGGAAGGACTGCAATGTTGTGTAGGAGTGAGGGAAGGACTGCAGGGTTGTGTAGGAGTGAGGGAAGGACTTGCAATGTTGTGTAGGAGTGAGGAAAGACTTGCAGGGCTGAGTAGGAGTGAGGGAAGGACTTGCAAAGTGTGGGTAGGATTGAGGGAAGGACTTGCATGTTGTGTGAGGAGTGAGGAAGGACTTGCAGGGGTTGAGTAGGAGTGAGGGAAGGACTTGCAGTGTTGTGTAGGAGTGAGGGAAGGACTTGCTGGGTTGAGAGAGTGAGGAAGGACTTGCAATGTTGTGTAGGAGGAGGGAAGACCTTGACTGTTGTGTGAGGAGTGAGGGAAGGACTCTGCAGGGTTGTGTAGTAGTGAGGGAAGGACTTGCAGGGTTGTGTAGAGTGAGGGAAGGACTTGTCCTGTTGTGTGTAGGAGTGAGGAAGGACTTGCAGGTTGTGTAGGAGTGAGGGAAGGACTTGCAGTGTTGTGTAGGAGTGGGGGAAGACTTGCAGGGTTGTGGCAGGAGTGAGGGAAGGACCTGCTGGTTTGTAGGAGTGAGGGAAGGACTTGCAATGTTGTGTAGGAGTGAGGGAAGGACTTGCCCTGTTTGTGTAGGAGTGAGGGAAGGACCAGATGTTGTGTAGAGTGAAGGAAGGACTTGCAGGGTTGGTTAGGAGGGAAGGACATCCAGGTTGTGTAGGAGTGAGGGAAGGACCTGCAGGTTTAGGTGGGGAGTGAGGGAAGGACTTGCCTGTTGTGTAGGAGTGAGGGAAGGTTATGTGTGTTGTGTGAGGAGAGGGATGACTTGCCTTGTGTGTGAGTGAGAGAAGGACATGAAGTGATGTATAGGAGTAATGGAAGGACGTGCAGGGTTGTGTAGACGAGGGAAGGACTTGCAGTGTTACAATATAAGTGAGGGAAGGATTTCTAGTATTGTGTAGGAGTGAGGGAAGGACTTGCAGTGTTGCGTAGAAATGAGCGAAGGACTTCTAGTATTGTGTTGGAGTGAAGGGAAAGACTTGCAGTGTTATGTTGGAGTGAAAGAAGGACTTGCAGGGCTGTGCAGGAGTGAGGGAAGGACTTATAGTATTGTGTAGGGGTGAAAGAAGGTTTTGTAGTATTGTGTAGGAGTCAGGGAAGTGCTTCTAGTATTGTGTAGGAGTGAGGGAAGGGCTTCTAGTATTGTGTAGGAGTGAAAGAAGGACTTACAGGATTGTGTAGGAGTTAAGGCAGAACATGCAGGGTTGTGTAGGAGTGAGGGAAGGACTTGCAGGGTTGTGTAAGAGTGAGGGAAGTACTTGTAGTAATGTGTAGGACTGAGGGAAGGACTTGCAGAGTTGTGTAGGAGTGAAGGAAGGATTTACAGGGTTGTGTAGGAGCTAAGGAAGAACATGCAGGGTTGTGCAGGAGTAAGGGAAGGACTTATAGGGTTGTGAAGGTGTGAGGGAAGGACATACAGGGTTGTGTAGGAGTGAGAGAAGGACTTGCATGGTTGTGTAGGAGTGAGGGAAGGACTTACATGGTTGTGAAGGAGTGAGGGAA
Source organism: Homarus americanus (assembly GCF_018991925.1). NCBI lineage: Eukaryota > Metazoa > Arthropoda > Malacostraca > Decapoda > Nephropidae > Homarus > Homarus americanus. Next base: position 9,831,259 of record NW_024741189.1, read on the forward strand.
ACTCTTGCAGGGTTGTGTAGAAGTGAGAGGAGGACTTATAGTGTGGTGTAGGAGTAAGGGAAAGACATACAGGGTCGTGAAGGAGTGAGAAAAGGACTTAGTGTGGTGTAGGAGTAAGGGAAGGACATACAGGGTCGTGAAGGAGTGAGAGAATGTCTTGCAGGGCTGTGTAGGAGTGAGAGAAGGACTTGTAGTGTGGTGTAGGAGTAAGGGAAAGACATACAGGGTCGTAAAGGAGTGAGAAAAGGACTTATAGTGTGGTGTAGGAGTAAGGGAAGGACATACAGGGTCGTGAAGAAGTGAGAGAATGACTTGCAGGGCTGTGTAGGAGTGAGAGAAGGACTTGTAGTGTGGTGTAGGAGTGAGGGAAGGACTTGTAGTGTGGTGTAGGAGGGAGGGAAGGACTTGTAGTGTGGTGTAGGAGTAAGGGAAGGATATATAGGGTCGTGAAGGACTTAGTGTGGTGTAGGAGTGAGAGAAGGACTTGTAGTGTGGTGTAGGAGCATAAATAAATATGCAGGGTTGTGTAGGAGTGAGGGGAAGGACTTGCAGGGTTGTGTAGGAGTGAGAGAAGGATCTAGTGTGGTGTAGGAGTGAGGGGAAGGACTTGTAGTGTGGTGTAGGAGGAGAGAAGGACTCTATAGTGTGGTGTAGGAGTAAGGGAAGGATATATAGGGTCGTGGGAAGGAGGAGAGAAGGACTTAGTGTGGTGTAGGAGTGAGAGAAGTTGATTTGTAGGTGGTGTAGGTGTGAGAGAAGGACTTGTAGTGTGGTGTAGGAGTGAGGGAAGGACTTGTTGTGTATTGTATGAATGAGGGAAGGACTTGTAGTCTTGTGTATGAGTGTGGAAAGGACTTGTAGTTTTGTGTTGGAATGAGGGAAGGACTTGTAGTGTGGTGTAGGAGTGAGGGAAGGAATTGTAGTCTTGTGTATGAGTGTGGAAAGGACTTGTAGTTTTGTGTTGGAATGAGGGAAGGACTTGTAGTGTGGTGTAGGAGTAAGGGAAGGACATATAGGGTTGTGAATTAGTGAGGGAAGGACTTGCAGGGCTATGTATGAATGAGGAAAGGACTTGTAGTGTGGTGTAGGAGTGAGGGAAGGACTTGTTGTGTATTGTATGAATGAGGGAAGGACTTGTAGTGTGGTGTATGAGTGATGGAAGGACTTGTAGTGTGGTGTAGGAATAAGGGAAGGACTTGTAGTGTGGTGTAGGAGTAAGGGAAAGACTTGTAGTTTTGTGTTGGAGTGAGGGAAGGACTTGCATGGTTGTGTAGGAGAGAGTGACAAGGACTTGTGGTGTATGAGTGAGGGAAGGACTTGTAGTGTTGTGTAGGAGTAAGGGAAGGACTTGTAGTGTTGTGTAGGAGTGAGGGAATGACTTGTAGTCTTGTGTATGAGTGTGGAAAGGACTTGTAGTTTTGTGTTGGAATGAGGGAAGGACTTGTAGTGTGGTGTAGGAGTGAGGGAAGGAATTGTAGTGTTGTGTAGGAGTGAAGGAAGGACTTGCATTATTGTGTAGGGGTGAAGGAAGGACTTGCAGGGTTGTGTAGGAGAGAGAAAAGGACTTGTGGTGTATGTGTGAGGGAAGGACTTGTAGTGTTGTGTAGGAGTGAGGGGAGGACTTGTAGTGTATTGTATGAGTGAGGGAAGGACTTGTAGTGTGGTGTAGGAGTGAGGGAAGGACTTGTAGTGTGGTGTAGGAGTGAGGGAAGGACTTGTATAGGAGTGACCATATTGACTTGTGGCGTTGCGAAGCTTATAACTTCTAATACACTGTTGTAATCTTTTATGTGGATTTGTAACTAGACAGTCAGGAAGTATTTTATTCAACTTAATTATTTTGGACTTTAGTTTCATCTTCATTTGCAAAAGAAAATATTTTATTCTTCCTGGCAGTGAAATACAAGATGTTAGTTTAAGATTTTACTGTAAAATTAAGTAATTATTACAGCTTTACAACTTACTTATAACCAATGAGCATTTCCTATGGGCAAACTTTTGAAATTGTAAACAAAAAAGATTGTATTTGTTGTAAATGTTCTGAGGCAGTATGTCACTCCTAGGGGCTATGTGAGGCCCCCAGGGCTTATATGCCGCCGCCACGGACTGTTTGGCTAATTAGGGCTGTGTGATGATCATAGGTGGTTGTATAATTGATTTAAAGACTATGTAAGGTTGTCAGGGGTAGTCTGATCCAACCAGAGGCTGTTTGTGGCTATATTGTGAATATCAACTTGGAGATGTGTGAGGCTCTTAGAGAGCTACTGTACTTGTGACTGAGGGGATTAATTGATGCTCCTAATGTCTGTGTACAGAAAAAGATGAATATATCCTAAATAAGTCAGTCTACCCGACATGACAGGAAGTTGTATTGTGTATAATATTTACTGTTGGTTCGACAAGTCTTTATAAATGCTAAAATAGATTATAACGGTGTATTGAAAGTTTATCTACTGATCACTGTGGGACTGAGGGAAGGACATGCAGTATTGTGTAATATTGAGGGAAGGACTTCAGTATTGTGTAGGAATGAGGGAAGGACTTCAGTATTGTGTAGGAATGAGGGAAGGACTCACTGTGATGTGTAGGGGTGAGGGAAGGACTCACTGTGATGTGTAGGAGTGTGGGAAGGACTCGCTGTGACGTGTAGGGGTGAGGGAAGGACTTGTAGTGTGGTGTAGGAGTGAGAGAAGGACTTATAGTGTGGTGTAGGAGTAAGGGAAGGACTTGTAGTCTTTGTAGACCTAGAAGGACATGTAATGGTGTTCGTAAATGAGGAAGGACTTGTTGACCTCCTAATGAATGAGAGGAGGACTTACTGACCTACTCCAGGAGTGAGAGGAGGACTTACTGGACTAAGGAGGTGAGAGGAGGATTTGCAGTGTTTTATAGGAGGAGGAAAGGACATGCAATATTGTGTAGTATGAAGGAAGGACTCATTTGATGTATTGGGAGTGAGAGAAGGACTCACTGTGATGTAGGGAGGAGAAGGACTACTGTGATGTAGGAGGAGAGAAGGACTCACTGTGATGTGTAGGGAGGAGAAGGACTCACTGATGTATAGGAGGAGAGAGGACTCACTGTGATGTGTAGGAGTGAGAGAAGGACTCACTGTGATGTATAGGAGTGAGAGAAGGACCACTGTGATGTGTAGGAGTGGGAAGGACTCACTGGATGTGTAGGGAGGAGAGAAGGACTACTGTGATGTATAGGGAGGAGAGAAGGACTCACTGTGATGTGTAGGAGGGGAAGGACTCACTGTGATGTGTGTAGGAGTGAGAGAAGGACTCACTGGATGTGTGTAGGAGTGAGAGAAGGACCATCAGATGTGTGTAGGGAGGAGAGAAGGACTCATGTGATGTATAGGAGGAGAGAAGGACCCACTGTGATGTATAGGAGTGTGGGAAGGACTCACTGTGATGTAGGAGTGAGAGAGGACTCACTGTGATGTAGGGAGGAAGGACTCACTGTGATGTAGGAGTGAGAGAAGGACTCACTGTGATGTGTAGGAGTGTGGGAAGGACTCATCAGATGTAGGAGGAGAGGAAGGACTCACTGTGATGTAGGAGGAGGAAGGACTATCTGTGATGTAGGAGGAGAGAGGACTCACTGTGATGTGTAGGAGTGTGGGAAGGACTCACTGTGATGTGTAGGAGGAGAGAAGGACTCACTGTGATGTGTGTAGGAGTGTGGGAAGGACTCACAGTGATGTGTAGGGAGTGAGAGAAGGACCCACTGTGATGTATAGGGAGTGAAGGACTCACTGTGATGTGTAGGAGGAGAGAAGGACTCACTGTGATGTATAGGGAGGGAAGGACTCATCAGATGTGTAGGAGTGAGAGAAGGACTCACTGATAGGAGTGGGAAGGACTACTGTGATGTGTAGGAGTGAGAGAAGGACTCACGTGATGTGTAGGGAGTGAGAGAAGGACTCACGTGATGTGTAGGAGTGAGAGAAGGACTCATTAGATGTATAGGAGTGAGAGAAGGACTCATGAGATGTGTAGGAGTGAGAGAAGGACTCACTGGATGTATAGGAGTGAGAGAAGGACTCACTGTGATGTGTAGGGAGGGGGGACTCACTGTGATGTGTAGGAGTGGAGGAAGGACTCACTGTGATGTGTAGGGAGGGAAGGACTCATCAGATGTAGTAGGAGTGAGGGAAGGACCCATCAGATGTGTAGGAGTGAGGGGGACTCACTGTGATGTGTAGGAGTGAGAGAAGGACTCACTGTGATGTGTAGGAGGAGGAAGGACTCATGTGATGTAGAGTGGGAAGGACTCACTGTGATGTGTAGGAGTGAGGGAAGGACTCCACTGATGTATAGGAGTGAGAGAAGAACTCACAGATGGTAGGAGTGAGAAGGACTCACTGTGATGTGTAGGGAGTGTGGGAAGGACTCACTGTGAGTGTGTAGGAGGTGGGAAGGTCTGCTGTGATGTGTAGGAGTGAGAAAGGACTCACTGATGTGTAGGAGGGAAGGACCACTGTGATGTGTAGGAGTGAGGGAAGGACCACTGTGATGTAGGAGGTGGGAAGGACTCACTGTGGGGAGTGAGGGAAGGACTCATTGTGATGTATAGGAGTGAGAGAAGGACCCACAGATGTATAGGAGTGAGAGAAGGACTCACTGTGATGTAGGAGGGAAGGACTCACTGTGATGTGTGGTAGGTGTCCTCATGATGTGTAGGAGAGGAAAGGACTCACTGTGATGTGTAGGAGTGAGGAAGGACTCATTGATGTATAGGAGTGAGAGAAGGACTCACTGTGATGTAGGAGGAGGAAAGGACTCACTGATGTGTAGGAGGAGGAAGGACTCATGATGTGTAGAGTGTGGGAAGGACTCCACTGTGATGTGTAGGAGTGAGAGGACTCACTGTGATGTAGGAGTGAGGGAAGGACTCACTGTGATGTGTAGGAGGTGGGAAGTACTCACTGTGATGTGTAGGAGTGAGGAAGGACCTGTGATGTATAGGAGTGACTCATTGTGATGTATAGGAGTGAGAGAAGGACTCAGTGATGTAGGGAGTGTGGGAAGGACTCACTGTGGAGTGTAGGAGTGAGGAAGGTCTCGCTGGATGTAGGAGGAGGAAAGGACTCATGTGATGTAGGGAGGAGGAAGGACTCCACAGATGTATAGGAGTGAGAGAAGGACTCACTGTGATGTGTAGGAGTGTGGGAAGGACTCATTGTGATGTGTAGGAGTGAGGGAAGGTCTCGCTGTGATGTGTAGGAGTGAGGAAAGGATTCACTGTGATGTGTAGTATTGAGGGAAGGACTTCAGAACTGGGGCCTGTAAGAACTGTAACCAATCAGAACTTGAACCAATCAAAACTGTAACCAATCAAAACTGGGACCAAATTAAGAACTGGGATCTATTAAAACTGGGGCCTATTAGAACTTGAACCTATTAGAACTGGGACCAATCAAAACTGGGACCAATCAGAACTGGGGCCTATCAAAACTTGGGCCTATCAGAACTGGGACCAATCAAAACTGGGACCAGTCAGAACTGGGATCTATTAAACCTATTAGAACTTGAACCTATTAAACTGGGGCCTGTCAGAACTGTAACCAATCAAAACTGGGACCTATTAGAACTTGAACCTATTAGAACTGGGACCAATCAAAACTGGGACCAATCAGAACTGGGGACTATCAAAACTTGGGCCTATCAGAACTGGGACCAATCAAAACTGGGACCAGTCAGAACTGGGATCTATTAAACCTATTAGAACTTGAACCTATTAGAACTGGGACTGTCAGAACTGTAACCAATCAAAACTGGGACCTATTAGAACTTGAACCTATTAGAACTGGGACCAATCAAAACTGGGACCAATCAGAACTGGGGCCTATCAAAACTTGGGCCTATCAGAACTGGGACCAATCAAAACTGGGACCAATCAAAACTGGGACCAATCAGAACTGGGACCAATCAGAACTGGGACCTATTAGAACTTGAACCTATTAGAACTGGGACCTATAAGAACAAGGGCCCATTTGACTAGCGATTAGGTGTGGGGACTCAAGTAGAGAGAGTGTAAGCAAGAGTAGAGGAGAGTGAGAAAAAGAACAGCGTTTGGTTAGGTTTAGTTAGGTTAGGTTAGGTTACATTAGGTTAGGTTAGATTAGATTAGGTTAGGTTTGGTTATGTTAGGTTAGGTTAGATTAGATTAGGTTAGGTTTAGGTTGGGTTAGGTTAGGTTAGGTTAGGTTGGGTTAGGTCATGGAGCGCATTCTTCAATAAATTGTTCCTGTCAGTCAGTCTGGAGAAAGAACCCTCCTCCCCCCCTCTTGTTTCTAGTTGTTGTGGGGGAGGCCTCAGACGTGAGGGTAGAAAGAGAGAGAGAGAGAGATCTATTATCACTTCCGAAATTTTTCTAAAAATTTCCCCAAATTTTCCGAAATTCTTTTAAAATTTTCCAAAAATTTTCCCAAATTTTCCGAAAATTTTCCAAAATTTTCCAAAAAATTCTTTAAAATTTTCCAAAAATTTACAGAAAATTTCCAAAAATTTTCCAAAATTTCCCCAAATTTTCCAAAAATTTCCCCAAATTTTCCGAAATTTTTCCAAAATTTCCAAAATTTCCCCAAATTTTCCCAAATTTTTCCAAAAATTTTCCCAAATTTTCCGAAAATTTTCCAAAATTTTCCCAAAAATTCCCCAAATTTTCCAAAAATTTTCCCAAATTTTCAAAAATTTTCCAAAATTTTTCCAAAATTTTCAAAAAATTTTCCCAAATTTTCCAAATTTTTCAAAAATTTTTGAATTTTTCCAAAATTTTCCGAAATTTTTCCAAATTTTCCCAAAATTTTCCCAAAATTTTCCAAAATTTTCAGAAATTTTCCAAAAATTTCCGAAATTTTCAAAATTTCCCCAAATTTTCCGAAAACTTTCCAAAATTTTCCAAAAAATTCTCAAAATTTTCCAAAATGTACAGTAATTTTCCCAAAATTTTCCAAAATTTACTAAAATTTTCCAAAATCTCCAAATTTTCCGAAATTTTTCCAAAAATTTTCAAAAATTTACTGGAAATTTTTCCAAAATTTTCGCAAAATTTTCCAAATTTTCCTGAATTTTCAGAAAATTTTCCAAAATTTGCGAAATTTTTCTAAAATTTTCCTAAATTTTCCGGAAAATTTTCCAAAATTTTCCAAAAATTTACAGAAATTTTCCAAAATTTCAGAAATTTTCCAAAATTTTCCAAAATTTACCAAATTTTCCAAAAATTTCCCCAAATTTGAAACCTTCCAAATTTTCCAAAATTTTCCCAAATTCTTTTCCAAATTTCAAAATTCTTCCAAAACTCCAAATTTCCAAAAATTCTTAACTTCCAAAAATTCCTCAAAATTTTCCAAAATTCGAAAATCCCAAAATTTTCCAAAATTTCACATCTTCCAAAATTCTCAAATTCTCCAAATTCTTCCAAAATTCTTCCCAACTTTCCAAAATTCCTCCAAAATCTTCTCCAAAAATTCCAAATTTCCAAAACTTCCAAATTTTCCAAAATCAAAAAATCAAATTTTCCAAATTTTCAAAATTTTCAGAATTTTTCCAAATTTCCGAATTTTTCCTGAATCTTCCCAAAATCTTCTAAAATTTCAGAAAATTTTCCAAAATTTCCAAATTTTCTAAAATTTCCTCAAATTTTCTGAAAACTTTCCAAAATTCTTCCAAAAAATTCTCAAAATTTTCCAAAATACTTACAGAAAATTTCCAAATTTTTTCCAAAATTTACCAAAATTTTCCAAAATTTCAAGATTTTTCTGAAATTTCTAAATTTTCCAAAATTTACAGAAATTTTCCAAAAATTTTCCAAAATTCTACTCAAATTTTCCAAAATTTCCCCAAATTTTCCGGAAATTCTTCAAAATTTGTAACTTTCCTGTTCTTCAAATATAATTTTCCAATTTTCCAAATTTCCAAAACATTCCTCAAATGTTCCAAAATTCTCAAAATTTTCCAAAATTTACAGAAAATTTCCAAAATTCTTCCAAAATTTCATCAAAATTTTCCAAAATTTCAATTTTCCAAAATTTCCAAAATTTTCCAAAAATTTCAAAATTTCTCAAAAATTTTCCAAAATTTTCCAAAATTTTCCAAAATTTTTTCCAAAATTTTCAAAAAATTTAAATTTTCCGAAATTTTCTTGCAATTTTCGAATTTTCCAAAATTTGAATTTTCCAAATTTTCCCAAAATTTTTCCAAAAATTTTCTAAAATTTTCAGAAAATTTTCCAAAAATTCCGAATTTTTCTAAAAAATCTCAAATTCTTCCGAAAATTCTCCAAAATTTTCCGTAATCTCAAAATTTTCCTAAAAATTTATAGAAAATTTCCAAAATTCTTCCAAAATCTCACTAAAATCCTTCCAAAATTTCCCCAATTCCTTCCGAAATTCTTCAAAATTCTTCCAAAAATTCCACTCAAATTCTCCAAAATTTTTCCAAAACTTCAAAATTCTTTCCGAAATTTCCGAAATCTTTCCAAAATTAAAAATTTTTCCCAAATTTTCTAATTTTTCTGATAAAATTGAATTTTCCAAAATTTTCCAAAATTTTCCAAATTCTTCCTTAAAATTTTCCCAAAATTTTCCAAAATTTTCAGAAAATTTCTTCCTAAAATTTCCCAAATTTTTCAGTACCAGCCTTTCAAAAATTTCAAAAATTTTCCAAAATTTTCTCCTGTAATTTTTCCAAATTTTCCGAAAATTTCAGAAAATTTTCTAAAATTTCCAAATTTTTTTCCAAAATTTCTTAAATTCTTCCGAAAATTAAAATTTTCAGAAAATTTTCCAAAATTCAATTTTAAAATTTTCCAAAAATTTTCCCAAAATTTTCCACTGAAATCTTTCTGTAATTCAACCTTAAAACTTCCAAAATTCTTCCAAAATTCTGTACCTCCAAAATTTTACAAAAATTTTTCCAAAATTTTCAAAAATTTTCCAAAATTATGAAATTTTTCTTGTAATTTCCCAAATTTTCCGGAAATTTTCTCAAATTTTCCAAAAAATTTACAGAAATTTTCCAAAATTTTCCAAAATTTAATAAAATTTTCCAAAAATTTCCCCAAATTTTCCGAATTTTTCCTTAAAATTTCGAAAATTTTTCCGAAATTTTCCAAAATTTTCACAATTTTTCCAAAATTCTTCAAATTTTCCAAAACATTCTCAAAATTTTCCAAAATTCTCAAAATTTTCCAGGCACCATACAGAATTTCAAAATTTTCTCCAAATTTACTAAAATTTTCCAGAAATTTCCCCTAAATTTTCCAAAAAATTTTCCAAATTTTCTCCTAAAAATTCTAAATTTTCCAAAAATTTTCCAAATTTTCCCATTTAAATTTTTCCAAAATTTTCAAAAATTTCCGAAATTTTTCTTAAAATTTACCTAAAATTTCCGAAAAATTTTCCAAAATTTTCCAAAATTCTCCATTTCCAAAAAATTTTTAGAAAAATTTCCAAAATTCTTCCAAAATTTAATTGTACCTTCCTTAAAATTTCAAATTTTCTCCAAAATTTTTCCAAAATTTTCAGTATCAAATTTTCCGAAATTTTTCCAAACAAAATTTTCCAACTTTTCCGAATTTTTCCAAATTTTCAAAATCTTCCAAAATCTCTCAGACCAAATTTCCTGCACTTTCAAAATCAGTAAAATTCCCAAAATCTCCACACTTCAGAAAATTCTCCAAAATCTCCGAAATTTCTGAAATTTCAAATTTTCAAAAATTCTCAAATCTCCGAAAATCCTCCAAAATTTTCTCTGTAAAATTTCAAATTTTTCCAAAATTTACAGAATTTCAAAATTTTTTCAACTTACCAAAATTTTCCAATTTTACAAAATTTCCAAATTTTTCCAAAATTTTCCCAAATTTTCAAAATTTTCTAAATTTTCCAAAATTTTCCAAAATTTTACTAAAATTCTTCCAAAATTTCCCCAAATTTTCAGAATTTTTCCGTACTTTCCAAAAATTTACAAAATTTTCCAAATTTTTCCAAATTTTCCAGTAACTTTTTCCAAAATTTTCCAAATTTTTCCAAAATTTTCAATTTTCTGCTCAAATTTTCCAAAAATTTTCCAATTCTTCCGAAATCTTTTCCAAAATTTTCAAAATTTTTTCCAATCTCAAAAATTTTTCCCAAAAAATCTCCAAAACCGAAATCTTTCAAAATTTTCAGAATTTTTCCAAAATCTTCCGAAATTCCTCCAAATTCTCCCGTAACTCAAAACTTCCCCAAAAATTCTCTGAAACCAGTCCCAGAAACATCCAAATTGTAATTTCCCCAAATTTTCCTGAAATTTTTCCAAAATTTTCAAAATTTTACCAAATTTTGAAAATTTTTCCGAAATTTTTCCAAAATTTTCCAAAATTTTTCCTAAATTTTAGAAAATTTTCCAAAATTTTCCAAATTTTCCGAAATTTTTCCAAAATTTTGAAATTTTCCAAATTTTCCGAAATTTTTCCTGTATTCTTCAAAATTTTCTCCGAAAATTTTCCAAAATTTTCCAAAAATTTCCAAAATTTTCCAAAATTTACATAAATTCCAAAATTTTCCCCAAAATTTTCCAAAATTTTCCAAATTTTCCGAAATTCTTCCGTAAATTCTCCAAAATTTTCCCAAAATTTCCAAAATTTCAGAAAATTTTTCCAAAATCTCCGAAATTTTTCTAAAATTTCAATTTTCCGAAAATCTTTCCATACTTTCCCAAAATTCTCAAAATTTTCCAAAATTTATAGAAATCGTCAAAATTTTCCAAAATTTACTAAAATTTTCCAAAATTTCCCCAAATTTTCCGAAATTATTTACCAAATTTTCCAAATTTTTCTTAAATTTTCCGAAATTTTCCAAAATTTCCGAAATTTTTCCAGAATTTTATGAGAAATTTTATAAAATTTTCCAAATTTTGATTTTTCCAAAATTTTCCGAAATTTTCCAAAATTTCCAAAATTCTCCAAAATTTACAGAAAATTTCCAAAAATTTCCAAAAATTTTCCAAAAATTTCCCAAATCTTCCGAATTTTTCCGTAATCTTCCGAAAATTTTGCACTTGAAATTCTGGGTAAAATTTCAAAATTTTTTCCAAAAATTTCAAAAATTTTCCAAAATTTTCCAAATTTTTCAAAATTTTCCACCAAATTTTCCAAAAATTTTCCAGAAATTTCCAAAATTTTTCCAAAATTTTCCTAAATTTTTCCAAATTTTCCGAAATTTTCCAAATTTCAAAATTTTCCCCAAATTTTCTGAAAATTTCTCCTAAACTTTCCAAAATTTTACAAAATTCTTTCCAAAATTTGACATTTTCCAAAATTTTCCGACATTTTTCCAAAATTTCAAAATTTTCCCAAATTTTCCTCAAATTTTTCCAAAATTTTCAGAAATTTTTCCAAAATTTCCCAAAATTTTCTCAGAAATTTCTGGAAATTTTCCGAAATTTTCCAAAATTTTCCAAAAATTTCAGAAATTTTCAGAAATTTTTCCAAAATTTGCAAATTTTTCTATAAATTTGCAAAATTTTTCTATAATTCTATCAAAATTTTCCAAATTTTCTCCCAAATTTTTTCCATTTCATTTTCAGAATTTTTCCAAATTTCCCAAAATTTTCCAAAATTTTCCGAAATTTTCCCGAAATTTCCAAAATTTTCCAAAATTTTCAGAAATTTTCCGAAAATTTTCCGAAATTTTAAATTTTCCGAAATTTTCAAAATTTTCTTTAGAATTTTCCAAAATTTTATGCAAATTCTTCCAAAAATTTCCAAAATTCAGAATATTCAGAAAAATTTTCCAAATTTCCAATTTTTCCAAAAATTTCCGAAATTTTTCCAAAATTTTCTCCCAATTTTTCCGAAATTTTCCGATATTTTTTCCAAAATTTTCCTGAAATTTTTCCAGTAAATTTTCCAAAATTTTCCTAAAATTTTCGAAAATTTTCCAAATTTTCCAAAAATTTTATTGTAATTCCTTCAAAATTTTCCAAATTTTTCCAAATTTTCAAAATTTTTGCAAAATTTTCCGAAATTTTTCATCAAAATTTTTCCAAAATTCTCAAAAATTTTCCAAAATTTTCCGAAATTTTTCCAAAATTTTCTCGAAAATTTTTCCGAAATTTTCCGAAATTTTCAAAAATTTTGAAATTTTTGCTAAAATTTCCAAAATTTTCCGAAACCTTCCGAAATTTTTCCCAAATTTTCCGAAATTTTTCCAAATTTCCTGAAATTTTTCCAAAATTTTCCGAAATCTTCCAAAATTTCGAAATTCTTCCCAAAACTTCCGAAATTTTTCCAAAATTTCAAAATTTTCTCAAAATTTTTCAAAATTTTCCTAAATTTTCCAAATTTTCCGAAATTTTTCCAAAATTTTCCGAAATTTTCCAAAATTTTCTGTAAATTTTCCAAAATTTTTCCGAATTTTTCCAAAATTTTCCGAAAATTTTCCAAAAATTTCTCAAAAATTTTCCAAAATTTTCCGAAAATTTTCCCAAATTTTCCGAAATTTTTCCAAATTGAAAATTTTCCGAAATTTTTCCCAATCTTCGAAATTTTCCCAAATTTTCTGAAAATTTTCCAAAATTTATGCAATTTTTCCAAAATTTTTCCAAAATTCAGAAATTTTCAGAAAATTTTCCAAAATTTCCTAAATTTTTCCAAAAATCGCCATTTTTTCCAAAAATTTCCGAAATTTTTCCAAAACCTTCCAATTTTCTCCGAATCCTTTCCGAAATTCTTCAAATTTTTCCGAAATTTTTCCAAATTTTCAAAACTTCCCAAATTTTCCGAAAATTTTCCAAATTTTCCAAAAATTTCCAGTCTTCCACTGACATTTCACTGAACATTTTCCGACATTTTTCCAAAATTTTCAAAAATTTTTCCCAAATTTTCCGTACTTTCCTAAAATTTTCAGAAATTTTTCCAAATTTCCCAGCCTTCAAAATACCTTGAAATTTTCCTGAAATTCTTCCAAAATTTTCCAAAATTTTCTGAAATTTTCAGAAAATTTTCAAAAATGCGAAATTTTTCTAAAATTTGCAAAATTTTCCCAAATTTTCCCAAATTTTTCCAAAATTTTCAGAAATTTTTCCAAAAATTTCAAAATTTCCAAAATATTCCGAAATTTTCCGAAATTTTCCAAAAATTTTCCATAATTTCAGAAATTTTCGAAAAATTTTCCTACTCGGAAATTTTTCCAAAATTTTCCGAACATCTTCAAAAATTTTCCGAAAATTTTTCCCAAAATTTTCGCAATTTTCCAAAATTCTTCCAAAATCAGAAATTTTCAGAAAATTTTCCCAAAATTTCCCACATTTTTTTCCAAAAATTTCCGAAATTTTTCCGAAATTTTCCAATTTTTCCGAAATTTTCCTGAAATTTTTCCAAAATTTTCCTGAAATTTTCCCAAATTTTCCGAAAATTTTTCCCAAATTTTCCAAAATTTTCCGTAATTTCCAAAATTTTCCAATTCTTCCAAATTTTCCAAAATTTTCATAAATTTTCCGAAATTTTTTCAAAATTTTCAAAATTTTTTCAAAATTTCAAAAATTCTTTTCCAAATTTTCTGAATTTTTCCAAAATTTTCCGAAATTTTTTTCCGAGTACTTTCCAAATTTCCAAAATTTTTCCAAAATTTTCCGAAATTTTTCCAAATTTTTCAAATTTTCCAAATTTTCCGAAATTTTCCTAAATTTTCCGAAATTTTCCAAAATTTTCCAAAATTTTTCCGAAATTTTTTCTAAATTTTCCGAAATTTTTCCCCAAATTTTCCGAAAATTTTCCAATTTCGCGCAATTTTTCCAAAAATTTTCCAAAATTCAGAAATTTTCAGAAAATTTTCCGTAAATTTAATATTTTTTCCAAAATCGAAATTTTTCCAAAATTTTCCAATTTTTCCGAAATGAAATTTTTCCAAATTTTCCGAAATTTTTCCAAAATTTTTCCAAAAATTTTCCTAAATTTTCCGAAAATTTTCCAAATTTTCCAAAATTTTACAAATTTTTCCAAAATTTCCGACATTTTTCCAAAATTTTCCGACATTTTTCCAAAATTTTCAAAAAATTTTCCCGCTTCCAAATTTTTTCCAAAAATTTTCGAAATTCTTCCAAAATATTCCGAAATTTTCCGAAATTTTCCAAATTTTCCAAAATTTTCAGAAATTTTCAGAAAATTCCAAAATTTGCAAATTTTTCTAGTAATTTGCAATTTTCCCAAATTCTCCCAAATTTTTCCAAATTTCAGAAATTCTTCCAAAATTTCCCAAAATTTTCCAAAATATTCCGAAATGAAATTTTCCAAAATTTTCCAAAATTCTTTCAGAAATTTTTCAGAATTCTTCCAAAATTTCCGAAATTCTTCCCAAAATTTTCCGAAATTTTTTCCAAATTTTCCAAAATTCTCCAAATTTTCCGATAATTCTCCCAAATTTTCCGGAAATTCTCCAAATTTTCCGAAAATTTTCCCCAAAGATTCAAAAAATTAGAATTTTCAGGAAATTTTCCAAAATTTTCCCAACTCCGAAATTTTTCCAAAATTTTCCGAATAAAATTTTCCAAAATTTTCCTGAATTTTCCGAAAATTTCCAAAATTTTCCAAAATTTACAGAAATTTTGAAAATTTTCGAAATTCTTCCAAAATTTACAGAAATTTTCGAAAATTTCGAAAATTTTCCAAAATTTTCCGAAATTTTCAGAAATTTTCAGAAATTTTAGAAAATTTTCCAAATCCTGAAATTTTTCCAAAATTTTCCGAAATTTTTCCAAAATTTTCCAAAATTTTCCGAAAATTTTCCAATTTTCAAAATTGAATTTTTCCAAAATTTTTCCCAAATTTTCGAACTTTCCAAAATTTTCAGAAATTCCGAAATTTTCCAAAATTTCCAAAATTTTCCGATATTTTCCCGAAAATTTTCCAAATTTCTTCAAAATTTCCGAATTTTTCCGAAATTTTCCGAAATTTTTCAGAAAATTTTCCCAAATTTCCGAAAATTTTCCGTAAATTTTCATTCCGAAATTTTCCAAATTTTTCCAAAATAATTTTCCCAATTTTCCGAAAATTTTCCCAAATTTTCCAAAATTTTCCAAAAATCTCAAAATATTCCAAAATTTATAAATTAAAATTTTCCAAAATTTTCTAAATTTCGAATTTTCCAAAATTTTCCAAAATTTTCCGATATTTTCCTCGAAAAATTTTCCAAAATTTTTCGTACTTCCGAACCTGAATTTTCCAAAATTTTCCAAAATTTTCCAAATTTTTCAAAAATTTTCCAAATTTTCCAGAACTTTCATCTCCGAAATTTTCCTTAAATTTTCCGAACCTGTTTACTTTAAATTATGAAATTTTTCCAAAATTTTCCAAAATTTCCAAATGAAAATTTCCTATACTCAAAAATTTCAAAATTTACAGAAATTATATAATGTAATTTTCCAAATTTTCCTAAATTTTTCTAAAAATTTTCCCATATTTTCAAAATTTTCCAAAAATTTGCAATTTATGAAATTTTTCCAAAATTTTCCAAAATTTTGCCAACTTCGACAATTTTCCAAAATTTTTCAGTACTCCAAAATTTCCAAAATTTATAGAATTTCGAATGTTCTTGAAATTTTGAAATTTTTCTGCAATTTATTTTCCAAAAATTTCAGAAATTCTTCCAAAATTTTCCGAATTTCCGAATTTTCCAAAAATTTCCGAAAATTCTTCCAAATTCTCTCCAAAAAATCTCCAAATTTTTCCAAAATTGCCCAAATTTTTAAGAAAATTCTTCCGAAAATTTTAAGAACCCCCAACCCAACCCAACCTAACCCAACTCAACCAACCTAACCTAACCCAAACTCAACCCAACCTAACCCAACCTAACCTAACCTAACCTAACCCAACCTAACCTAACCTAACCTAACCTAACCTTTGCCCTCCCCCACCCCTGAAACCCTGTCCTACTCCGTCAAACCATCTGAAAATCTTAAAAATCGGTAAAAATTGAAAAAATCGAAAAAACGGAAAAATTGAAAAATAGGAAAACCTAACCCAACCCAACCTAACCTAACCAACCTAACCTAACCCAACCCAACCCAACCTAACCCAACCTAACCTAACCTTGCCTCCTCCCCCAACCCCGGAACCCCTGCCCCCACCGGACAAATCCATCGGAAAAATTTTAAAAAATTAAAAATTGAAAAATCGAAAAACTTCTAACAATAGTAACCCAACCCAACTCAACCAACCTAAACTCAACCCAACCTAACCCAACCTAACCAACCTAACCAGCCCCCACCCCGAACCTCCCGACAAATCCATCGAAAATCTTAAAAAATCGGTAAAAAATTGAAAAAATCGAAAACGGAAATTTTGAAAGGAAAACTAACCAACCAAACCTAACCCAACCTAACCTAACCTAACCTAACCTAACCATCCTAACCTAACCCAACCTAACCTAACCCAACCCAACCTAACCCTGCCCCCCACCCCGAACCCCTGCCCCTACCCACAAATCCATCTGAAAAATCTTTAAAAAATCGGTAAATCGAAAAAATCGAAAAAACGAAAAATTGAAAAATAGGAAACCTAAACAACCTAACCTAACCTAACCTAACCTCAACCTAACCCAACCAACCTAACCTAACCCAATTCCCCCCACCCCGAACCCTGCCCTACTCCGGACAAATCCATCGGAAAAATCTAAAAATCGGTAAAATTCGAAAAATCGAAAAACGGAAAATTTTAAAAAATAGAAAACCTTAACCCAACCTAACCTAATCCTAACCTAACCTTGCCCCCCCCCCCCACCCCGAACCCCTGCCCCTACCTGAACAAATCCATCGGAAAATCTTAAAAATCGGTAAAAATTCGAAAAAATCGAAAAAACGGAAAAATTGAAAATAGGAAAACCTAACCCAACCTAACCTAACCTAACCTAACCCAACCTAACCTAACCTAACCTAACTGCCCCCCCACCCCGAACCCTGCCCCACCCGACAAACTGACGAAAATCTTAAATCGGCAAAATTCAAAAAATCGAAAAACGGAAAATTGAAAAATAGGAAAACCTAACCCAACCTAACCTAACCTAACCTAACCCAACCTAACAACCAACCAACCCAACCTAATCAACCTAACCTAACCTAACCTTGCCCTCCCCACCCCGGAACCCCTGCCCCTACTCCGGACAAATCCATCGGAAAATCTTTAAAAAATGGTAAAACGAAAAAAATCGAAAAACGGAAATTGAAAAATAGGAAAACCTAACCCAACCTAACCTAACCTAACCTAACCTAACCCAACCTAACCTAACCTAACCTAACCAACCTTGCCCCCTCCCCCACCCGAACCCTGCCCCTACTCCGGACAAATCCATCAAAAAATCTTTAAAATCGAAAAATTCGAAAAATCGAAAAAACGAAAAATTGAAAAAATAGGAAAACCTAACCCAACCTAACCTAACCTAACCTAACCCAACCTAACCTAACCTAACCTAACCTAACCTTGCCCCCTCCCCCCACCCCGGAACCCCTGCCCCTACCCGACAAATCCATCGGAAAAATCTTTAAAAATCGGTAAAAATTCGAAAAATCGAAAACGGAAAAATTGAAAAATAGGAAAACCTAACCCAACCTAACCTAACCTAACCTAACCCAACCTAACCTAACGTAACCTAACCTAACCTGTTCCCCAACCCCGAACCCCTGCCCCTACCCGACAAATCCATCGGAAAATTTAAAAATCGGTAAAAATTCGAAAAAATCAAAAACGGAAAATTGAAAAAATAGGAAAACTTAACCCAACCTAACCTAACCTAACCTAACCTAACCCAACCCAACCTAACCTAACCCAACTTGCCCCCCCCCCACCCCGGAACCCCTGCCCTCTACCCGGACAAATCCATCGGAAAAAATTTTAAAATCGGCAAAAAATTAAAAATCGAAAAAACGGAAAAAATTGAAAATAGGAAACCAACGTAACCCAACCCAACCTAACCTAACCTAACCTAACCTAACCTAACACAACCCAACCCAACCCAACCCAACCCAACCTAACCTAACCTAACCTAACCTAACCTAACCTAACCTAACCTAACCTAACCTAACCTTGCCCCCTCCCCCCACCCCGGCACCCCTGCCCCTACCCGTACAAATCCCATCGGAAAATCTTTTAAAAATCGGTAAAAATTCGAAAAATCGAAAAACGGAAAAAATTCTAAAAATAGGAAAACCTAACGTAACCCAACCCAACCTAACCTAACCTAACCTAACCTAACCTAACCCAACCTAACCAAACCCAACCTAACCCAACCTAACCCAACCTAACCTAACCTAACCTAACCTAACCTAACTAACTTTGCCCCTCGCCCCCACCCCGGCACCCTGCCCCACCCGTACAAAACCATCGGAAAATCTTAAAAATCGGTAAAAATTGAAAAATCGAAAAACAAAAAAAATTTAAAAATAGGAAAACCCAACCTAACCTAACCCAAACCCAACCTAACCTAACCTAAACTAACCTAGCCCCTCCTCCACCCCAACCCCGAACCCCTGCTCACTACTGCGTACCAATCCATCGAGAAAAATCTTAAAAAATCGGTAAAATTCGAAAAAATCGAAAAACGGTAAAACAATAGAAAAATAGAAAACCTAACCTAACCTAACCTAACCCAACCTAACCTAACCTTGCCCCTTCCTTCCACCCCAACCAAACCTAACCCATTCCACCCTAATCTTTTCAGAATTTCCAAATTTCAAATTTCCAATTTACAGAATTTTCAGAAAATTTTTCCAAAATTTTCCGAAATTTTTTTTCTTTCGAAATTTTTCCAAAATTTCCAAAATTTTCTGAAAATTTCTGTAAATTTTGGGAAAATTTTGAAATTTTTGAGAAATTTAGGAAAATTTTCGGAAATTTGGTCTGGAAAATTTGAAATTTCGAAAATTGAAAATTTTTTTAAGATTTTGGAAAATTTCGAAATCTTTTGAAAATTTTCAAAATTTCTAGAAATTTTGGTAATTTTTGAAAATTTTTAAATTTTGAAAATTTTTGGAACTCGAAAATTTTAGAAAATTTAAAATTTTGTAAAATTTTGTAAATTTTTAAAATTTTGAAATTTTTAAATTCTTGGAAAATAATGAAAATTTTAAAAATTCTGAGAAATTTTTGGAAAATTTTGGAAAATTTTTGGAAAATTTTGAGGAAATTTTCGAAAATTCTGGGAAAATTTCTTGAATATTTCTGAGAAATTCTGAAAATTTTGGAAAATTCGGAAAATTTGAAAATTTTGGGAAAATTTTAAATTTCGAAATTCCTGTACTTGAAAAATTTGAAAAATTCTTGAAAATCTTCAGTAACTCTGAAATTTTTGCACCTTGTAAAATTTTTGAAAAATTGGGGAAAAATTTTAGAAATTTTGGGAAAAATTTTGGAAAAATTTGGAAAATTTCGAAAAATTTTTGGGAAAATTCTTGAAAATTTGAGAAAATTTTGAAAAAATTTATGAAAATCTGGAAATTTCTGAAAAATCTAGAATTTTTTGGAAAATCTGAAATTTCTGAAAATCTAGGAAATTTTGGAAAATCTAGGAAATTTTGAAAATCTGAAATTTATTAAATTTTTGAAAATTTGTTGAAATTTTTGGAAATGGAAATTTCCCAGATTTTCTCAAATTCTAGATTCTAGATTATTAATTCAAAAATTCTAATTCCAAAATTTTGAAGAATTTTGGAAAAATTTTGGAAATTTTCTGAAAAATTTTTGGAAAATTTTGTAAAATTGTAGAAATTTTGGGAAAATTTTCTGAAATTTGGGAAAATTTTGGAAAATTTGGAAAAATTTCGAAAATTTGGGGAAAATTTTTGAAGGAATTTCGAAAATCTGGGAAATCTGCTGAAAATCTAGGGAATTTTTGGAAAATCTGGGAAATTTCTGAAAAATCTAAGGGAAATTTTTTGGAAATCTAGGAAATTTTGGAAAATCTGGAAATTTTTACATTTTGGAAAATTTGTTGAAATTTTGGAGAATTTTGGAAATTTCCATATTTCTCAAAAATTCCCTAGATTTTCCAAAAAATTCTAGATTTTTCAGAAATTTCCAGATTTTCAAAATTTCCCAGATTTTCAAAATTTTGGAAAAATTTTGGAAAATTTTTGGAGAAAATTTTTATGAAATTTTCGGAAAAATTTGGGAAAATGGAAAATTTTGGAAAAATTTCGAAAATTGGAAAAAATTTTTCGAAAAAATTTGCAAAAATCTGAAATGTCTGAAAAATCTGGGGAATTTTGGAAAATCTGGGAAATTTCTGAAAAATCTAGGAAATTTTTAAATCTAGGAAATTTTTGGAAAATCTGGAAATTTTTTAAATTTTTGGAAGATATTGAAATTTTGGAGTTTTTGAAATTTCCCCAGATTTTCCAAAAAATTCTAGATTTTCCCTAGATTTTTCAGAAATTTCCCAGATTTTCAAAATTTCAGAATTTTGCAAAAATTTCCCCATATTTCAAAAATTTTTGGAAAATTTTTGGAAATTTTCTGAAAATTTTCAGAAAATTTGGGATAATTTCGAAAATTTGGGAAAATTTTTGGAAAATTCTAAAAATTTCGGAAATTGAATAATTTCGGAAAATTTCGGAAAATTTTTGCAAAAATTTCCCCAGATTTTTCAAAATTTTGGGAAAATTTTTGGAAATTTTCTGAAAATTTTTGGAAAATTTGGGATAGTTTTCGGAAAATTTGGGAAAATTTTTGGAAATTTTTGGAAAAATTTCGGAAAATTTTGGAAAATTTTTGGAAAATTTTTGGAAAATTCCCCAGATTTTCCAAAATATTCCCTAGATTTTTCAGAAATTTCCCCAGATTTTCCAAAAATTTCCCGAGATTTTTCAAAAATTTCCCCAGATTTTCCAAAATTTTTGGAAAATTTTTGGAAATTTTCTGAAAATTTTTGGAAAATTTGGGAAAATTTTTGGAAAATTTTTGAAAAATTTCGGAAAAATTTGGAAAAATTTCGGAAATTTTGGGAAAAATTTTGGAAAATTTGGGAAAATTTTTGAAAATTTTTTGAAAAATTTCGGAAATTTTTGGAAATTTTTCGGAAATTTTTGGAAAATTTCGGAAAATTTTGGAAAATTTCGGAAATTTTTGGAAAATTTTCGGAAATTTTTGGAAAAATTTCGGAAAATTTCGGAAAATTTTGGAAAATTTCGGAAATTTTTGGAAAATTTCTTTAAATTTTTGAAAATTTTGGGGAATTTTGGGGAAAATTTTGGAAAATTTTCGGAAAATTTGGGAAAATTTTTGGAAAATTTTGGAAAAATTTCGGAAAATTTTGGAAAATTTTCGGAAATTTTTGGAAAATTTTCGGAAAATTTGGAAAAATTTCGGAAAATTTTGGAAAAATTTCGGAAAATTTTGGAAAATTTTTGGAAAATTTTTGGAAAATTCCCCAGATTTTCCAAAAAATTCCCTAGATTTTCCAAAATATTCCCTAGATTTTTCAGAAATTTCCCCAGATTTTTCAAAAATTTTCCCAGATTTTCCAAAATTTTTGGAAAATTTTTGGAAATTTTCTGAAAATTTTTGGAAATTTTCTGAAAATTTTTGGAAAATTTTGGAAAATTTTCGGAAAAAATTGGAAAAATTTCGGAAAATTTGGGAAAAATTTTGGAAAATTTGGGCAAATTTTTGAAAAAATTTGGAAAAATTTCGGAAATTTTTGGAAAATTTTTGGAAAATTTTTGGAAAATTTTGGAAAATTTTGGAAAATTTCGGAAATTCTTGGAAAATGTCTAAATTTTTGAAAAATTTGGGGAATTTTGGGGAAAATTTTGGAAATTTTTCGGAAAATTTGGGACAATTTTTGGAAAATTTTGGAAAAATTTCGGAAAATTTTGGAAAATTTTCGGAAAATTTTGGAAAATTTTTGGAAAATTTTGGAAAAATTTCGGAAAATTTGGGAAAATTTTTGGAAAATTTTGGAAAAATTTCGGAAATTTTTGGAAATTTTTCTGAAAATTTCTGTAAAATTTTGGAATATTTTGGAAAATTTTTGGAAAATTTTGGAAAAATTTCGGAAAATTTGGGAAAATTTTTGGAAAATTTTGGAAAAATATCGGAAAATTTTGGAAAAATTTCGGAAAATTTTTGGAAAATTTTGGAAAAATTTCGGAAAATTTTGGAAAAATTTCGGAAATTTTCTGAAAATTTCCGGGAAAATTTCGGAAAATTTTTGGGAAATTTTGTTACATTCCTGGATCCGCCCCTGGGATGACCGAAACATAATAATACCTTTTTTTGTTTCCACTTCGTGTTGCGGAGCAAAAACTTCGTTTGGAATTCTAGTTGCTATTCATGTATAAAATAGAATTTATAGAGTAAATAAAGCCTTACACCAATATTCCCAAGGAGGAAAACTAGCTCGCCATGATGTTTTCCCTATAACCGTCAACTCTGCAAGGTCAGGTGTGTCGAACCCGGACGTTTTCCCTCGCAGTGTAGGGAGAAAATATGAGGTTAACGTAATTATCATAAGTCGTTTTAAGTTAGGACTGGCACAGTGTGGCAGTCTGGGGTTAACTAGAGGGGGTTATGGGAAGGGTCAGATTACATTTAAGATAAAGATAAAAGGGTAAGCTCGTTTAGGGGTACTTAATGTTACCGTCTCAATCTGGGTTTTACAAGTTTTCAGGCAAAACAGCGTGAGGGAATAAATATTATAACTTGAATCTTTAAGGTAATGTAGTAGAGTTAATTACGACGCGTTCGAGAACAAACTACAAAGTTTATACCTTTCGTCCATGTTGTACGATTCCTTCCCTTAATTCCATAGTGTCGTTGTTTAAGTTGAGTTCACGAGGATCCACACGCAAATGTCCAAGAAGATGAGACACTATTACTAGTACGGAGATGTAGCACTATATTTACACAAGCACTTCGGGAGACCGGATTAAACGGTCAGTTTTGAAAGCAGTTACAGTACTTCTAAGTTAGTCCACTAGTTTCGGAACGGGTGGTACAGTTGATCGCAAGTATTGGTATTATCTACTACGTGAATCAAATTATCTGATAACACTTTCGTGCAGAGAACTGTCAGAATTTTTAAAATTACCAGTAATTTAAGTGCTTATCATGGGGATTTTTATATACTGTATACTGAACTGTACTCCCAATATGGGGAGCAGGCATACCAATATACGACGATGCACTGGAGAATATATCAAATCATTTCGTCTAAAGTTTCGCATTTCGTCCAGTTTGAAATTGCCAAGACGGAAATAATAACAATATTTTTTGTTGGGGGCGAAGTACAGCACAGTGATAAATGTGCGTAACGGAGCAGCCTAGGACTCCCCAGTCAATTGTGAGGCCATACATATTTAGAAGAAAATTGAGGAACTCATAAAAAAATAACTAATATAGTAAACCCAGTGGTTATTTGTCCGGTCAAGAACAAATAACCACTGCTTTAAAAAATATATATCGCTCGTGTTGACATGAGACACCAGCGAGATAGCTATTGCTACACCAGAGATACATCTATGAGAGAAAACCTTGATGGATATTTGTGAGAGACAGCTGTACAATACGCATCAGTGTAAACACCAGACACCTATAAACTCGGGTGGGGCACCCTTCCCCCCACCCGATAGGTGAAGTTGGAACGGTTCTCTCCCGCTTGAACTGTCTCTTATCATTGACAAGCACTTGTTTTAAGTAAACTTCCCCTGTAAGTGTTGTCATTAGAGTCACTCTAAAGTAACTGTCACTTTTCATTCAGGTGTTCCTTTCACTTTTCCCGAGGTTGAGAAAAATGGAACCACATGAGAATGCGCTTGCAAGAAAGGAGGTCGGTTGTGCAGGAAGTCGAAGCGGCTTTGGAAGTGTGGAGAATCGATGGTGACTTGCTCTTTAATGACGATTTTTTTTGCTCTTAAACCCGCATTTAATTAAATTACCTACATTGCAAGAAAAAAGGTGTTGATTGAATGACAAATCTGTAGGTAAAATGTTTACGTCGGAAAAAAACATTTCAAGTTGTGTACGTAGCTAAATAATACAATACAATACAATAAAGGATAGCTAGAAAGAGACATGGATGACACTCCCAACAAGTGTTTAATTGACTCATACATACACTATTATATTATAGTCTCTGTACAGATAGGTGTGAGGTTTAATATATCACAGAGCATAATGAGTGAACTTGAACGTCTGAAAAAATTGACGTACGTATCTGAAAAGAGCATGTAAGGCAGGCCATGATGTATCCCTTTCAACAGGTGGCTATTAAAATCAATTCTTACAAGAAAGGCAAAAGTGCAAAAATATTAATGTAATACAAAATAGAAACATTGACATTCACTGACTGGTATAATCACAAGTTAAACAAAATTGAAAAGTCAATATCGCTATGAGTTTGTAAAACCAAAGGTTGAGAGAACTGAAATTAGAAATGCGATTTGTTTCCGTTTCAAGGACAATTCGATAGAATAAATAAAACGTCTAAGTGAATAGACAGATCGTCAGTCACTCCCACATTATGAAATCACTTCTTGCAATACGAAACGAAATTACTTATAGTTCAAGGGTGCACATATACTGATGATTTAGAATGTTGATTAATTATTGCAGACTCCTTATTTTCTTATGTACTTTTATTAATCCTCACCCAAACGCACTTAACACCACCCTTACCCACGGCTCACAGCAGCTTTCACTGTATCACCCTAAAACATCATACTAGGAAGCACTAGACACTTAACACACTAAAAAAAAAACACAACAGGAAGCACTACACACGAACACCCAAAATCAGCACAAGTACTACTACATAGTAACGCACCTTAAAATACCATACCAGGAAGAACTAGACACTAACACACTCTAAAATACCATAACATACCCTACTTTAATAGGAGGGTTCATAATTATGTTAACACACTAGATCTCTGCTTCAGACAAACATCAATATTAACACACTCTAGTAAACCATACTAAACAAAACTCACACTTAACACACCTTAACCATGACACCGAGAAACCCCCTCACTTCACTGCGCCCTTAAAATCAAGGATTTCAAGAGCTCCCTCACGCCCACATACCTCCCAGCTGCTGCCAGCGGCAAAATTCAAAAACTCCCTCACGCCCACACACTGGCCAGAAAGGCTCCTTCACGCCCACACATCACCCAGGAAGGCTTCCTCACGCCCACACTCCACCCAGAGAAGCTCCTTCACGCCCACACATCACCCAGGAAGGCTTCCTCACGCCCACACTCCACCTAGAGAAGCTCCTTCACGCCCGCACACCTCTCAGGAAGACTCCCTCATGCCCACACACCACCCATGAGGAAGGCGCCCACACTCCACCCAGGGAAGCTCCATCACGCCCACACACCCACCAAGAAGGCTCCACCACGCTCACACAACACCCAGGAAGGCTCCCTCACGCCCACACTCCACCCAGGGAAGCTCCATCACTCCCACACACCTCCAGGAAGGCTCCTTCACGCCCACGCACCACCCAGGAAGGCTCCTACACGCCCACACATGAATAAAAAAGACTCACCTATTCCTACATACCACCAAAGAAGTTCCCCCGATACCCACACATCACCCCACAAGACATCCACACCAATATATTTATCCAGTAAACGCCCATGATAAAACATCTTCCTAAAAAATGCCTACGTCCACACACACACTAACGGTCACCAACATCCCACACACTGGAAACCGCTCCCTGCACCACTCCGTTCACAAGGAATCTGTAGTTCTTCCGGACAACAGAGGCGATACAGGGAAGTGAAGCAGCTTCTTGCCTTGTGGTCACTCACATAGGAAACAGTGAACTGCAGCCACACAGTACTGGGTCATGATCCCTGGTGCTATTGTGATGTGCACTTGACTGTCTGTTGCACCGTAGTGATCACCAAGATAAAGGGGTTCCCGCACAATACCTGTACCGTTGGCGTATGCGTCTCCCTAACACCGCCTGGGTACACCATTCTTGGCTTTCTATTGCACCGTAATGGTCACTAATTTACGTGGCTCCTGTACCATAGTGGTCACAAAATTATTTAGCTCCCATACCATCGTAGCCAGTAATGTTTCCTGAATACCAGTGGTCAAGTAGGTTTTCTGGCTCCCATACCTTACCTGTACCGCTGGTTGTAGCTAACACCCTCTCACCACCTGGGTACACCCGCTAAGCGTGGGACAGTAGACCCAACATGTGTCACAGAGATACAGTACCCTTCCTTACTACTCAACCTACCTACAGTACGCTCTACCTTACATCCTGGTACACTTATTTCGCCCCAAAATTGTATACGTAATTTGTCATCAAAGTGAAGATGCGAAAGCATATTAATTCATCTAGCATGTATATTCCTCTCCCTGCTGTATGTGGAGTGGATCAAGATTACAGAAACCCCATAGGAGGGAGATGTATTAATCAGCAAAGTGATGCAGAAGGACTAACGCAACAAGTAATGATACCCGCACATAAGAGTTTCAATTAAGTTTCGATGCAGTGTTGACCGCTATCTTTGTGGCGGAGCATAAAATAGGAGGGTTTTCTCTCTCAATTTAAGGGAAAAAATAACATAGGGAACTTGAAGTATACGAGTCATGAGTAGCAGAGGCTAGACCGATCCTTACTTGTACTGAACTGGTCAGTAGACTACGACGGTTGCTACTGATCGATTGGCACTCTACCTCTAATTGGTTGTACCAGGATGTGTAGCCAGGCAGTAGTGGCTATACAAGGATGTGTAGCCAAGTGGTAGTGGTTATACCGGGATGTGTAGCCAGACAGTAATGGTTACACCAGGATGTGCAGTCAGTACTGTGCTGGTGTATCATCACTATTTGTTGTTAATATACAGTCACACAGACATAGGGACACGACAACCGTCAGCCAACTACGTCCATCCGTAACACTACTTAATTC
Source organism: Homarus americanus (assembly GCF_018991925.1). NCBI lineage: Eukaryota > Metazoa > Arthropoda > Malacostraca > Decapoda > Nephropidae > Homarus > Homarus americanus. Next base: position 9,858,176 of record NW_024741189.1, read on the forward strand.
TAGAAGCGTAATCACGAAAATAAGGGGGGAGGGAGATGTGTTCCTACACCCCTTGTGGTAACCCGTGTCTCCAAACATATAGGAAACCTAGCCACCAATCACGACCGTCTTTACACGACCAACACTTCCTCGAGGGACGTAGAGCGAGGGGCGACCTGATAGAGGTGTATAAATGGAAGTCAGGGCTAAACAAAGGGGACATTACAAAGGTACTCAAACTATCCAACCAGGAGCGAACTCGTAACAATGGTTTTAAATTAGACAAATTTAGATTTAGGCGCGAAATAGGTAAACACTGGTTTGGAAACAGAGTACCTGTAGTGGATGAATGGAACAAGTTACCAAATATCATCATTAACTCGAATACGCTGAATAGCTTCAAACATAGGTTGGATGCTTATATAAGAAATAGGGGTTGGGTGTAAACGGGACTGCCCAGTATGGGCCAATAGGCCCGCTGCAGTTCCCTCCATTCTTATGTTCTTATGTTAATAGTGATACTACTATTGCGACGGTGCCGCTTGGAAGCAATGGTTACCACAGGGGGTGTAGGAACACATTTCCGCAACTATATCTGCTTAATGTTAGGATAAATTATAATAATGGAAGAGCTAAAAATAAAACAAAGTAGAAATAAATAATAGATAAGCGATAATAAAGGCAAGAAAGGCAATAATGGACTAAAGGCATGAGTAATGTGTGCTTGCATGTTTGTATGTGGTGGGGGTGGAAAGTAATAGACGAAAGCTGGTCACTAACCATTACGCAAACCAAAAAAAAAAAATTATTCGACTGTAAAAACTACATAGGAATTCACTTTACACCAGTGTAGTGGTTAGAGTGTTGACGAGACAGAGATTAGTTTTTATTTTATTACAGTACACTACTAATTATGTGCTTAGTTTTGCAATGTTACTGTTATTATCATTCGCGTACCTTAAAACATCACCTGTGGATTCACTGCCATTCTGCCATTATCAGATGAGGTTCTTGTCAACCATCTATCAGCTGAGAATTTTCTGACATCCTGTGATCAGCTGAGAAATCGTTGATATCCGTCTATCATTTGATAGTTTGTTGATATTCCTCCATCAACCGAGAGTTTGTTGCCGTTCTACAATCAACTGAGACATGTTGGCCCTTTACGTTAGGATTAAAAAAAAAAAGAACCTCTGTCACCATGGGGGTTGGTTTTAATTTAGGTGGAAAGTGGCTGTCGAAGGTGTGTGTGTGAAGTGAGGTGTAACAGGGTGCGTCAAGCTGCTACATTTCCCCATCTTGTTTCTGTGAGGAAAAGAATGGGTGGTAGCCTGGTAGGTTTATATCAAATGGGTAGAAGAATAAAAAGGATGGACTGTGGTCTAAGAGGATACACTTAACATTCATACATATTATCATAATTTAAAACATCGTTCGGTAATGCTAATTTTCTGGGGGTTATTTTCGTTCATTAGTAATAAATCATTACAAAAGGTCAACCAGTTGGGTACGTTCTTACATCTGCAGGAAGGAGGAATATTCATCACACGAACTTTTAACAATAGCCAAGACATTGAACAAGGCACTAGTTTCCATTCCCCGGAAAATAAACCATGTTAATAAATGAACTGCGAGCCTTTCATGTTAATGGTTAATAAAACATGTTTATTGCTCAGATAATAACGAGATTCACCATCGGATGAGAATCTGTTTTCGAAAATATTATCTAAATTTATCCTGTGCAAGTTTTCCTCTTTATCTAAATTCATCATGCTTTCCTTCCAAATGTGTTTTTATTTCTTTCACTGAATCCATTCTGGCACAACATAAGTGTAATGTTATTTTCAATGAATGTTGAATACTCAGGTCTCTATTGCGAAAAATTATTTGTTATTTGCATTCCTTAGTGTACTGTATTTGCTTAAGCCTCGTCTTTAAGTGGTTCATTCTGGAGCGTGTATTCAAATTTACCGGAACACCGACCACTTTCTTTGTTGCCTTCCCGCTAGTGGTGACGCTAACAAAAGAATCACTGATCCATGGAACAAACAGATACAAACTTTCTTGTGCTTTGTTAGATCCTCTGGGAAAGTTTAAAAATAAACTGACACAAAACGAGTCTTATTCGCTTCATACCCCTCTTACTCCATTAGTCCTTATTTTAACCATTACTGTACTTCACTAGCCTTCATAGTACCTTCTCAATTAAAATGACCCACATTACGTTCTACCCTTGCCAACCCATTCCTTCTAACTACTAGTAACTCCTAACCTACATCATTAACCCCTCACCCAACTTTTAACATTCTCCATTACCCCTTAACTATAACACTACTCTATTACCCCTTAACTATAACACTACTCCATTACTCCTTAACTGTCTATAACAGTACACTATTACCAAACCTAACCTAGCTTAACTATTCATCATTACGGTTTTATGGTCATTTTCCACATGTGCTTGGGTTAAGCCTTATTTACCTGATGACAACTCTCCAAGCTGCAGTCTCTTGCGACCACTCTCCCGGTTGCCATCAAAAACATGTGAAACAAGTTTTACGGCTGGGATGACTCTCCTATCACCAACTCACTTTTATAAGGTGGGAACTGGGCATTATACTTACCTAACTATCTACACTGCCTCACTCTTACCTAACCATCTACACTGCCTCACTCTTACCTAACTATCTACACTGCCTCACTCTTACCTAACTATCTACACTACCTCACTCTTACCTAACTATCTACACTGCCTCACTCTTACCTAACTATCTACACTGCCTCACTCTTACCTAACCATCTACACTGCCTCACTCTTACCTAACTATCTACACTGCCTCACTCTTACCTAACTATCTACACTGCCTCACTCTTACCTAACTATCTACACTGCCTCACTCTTACCTAACTATCTACACTACCTCACTCTTACCCAGTGGCGTAGCTAGTGTGTGTGCCGCCCGGGGCGGCCCTTGAGTTTGCCCCCCCCCCGTGCCCCCACAAAAAATACATATTGCACAGTGACTCACTCGTCTTGTCACGATGGAGACTTGTGCAGAACTGAAGTGAATTGCTTTAACTGGTGGATTGGTCGGCTGTGCATGAACTGATATGACCCGAGACTGCATGGTTTTGCAGCTACTGGAGACGTTAATCCTTCCCTTTATATCGGTGGCAAGTTAATCCTCGTCGTGTCTGACCTAACACCTGACCCACACCACATGAGCTCACTGGCGTACTTGTTTGAAGTTGTTTCCTTAATCCTCAACAGGTTACAGGTTGTGTGTGTGGCGGGGGGCCTCATAGCAAGGGTGTAGCTCATGACGTGGCCGTGATGATGTGGGTCAGGTGTTAGGTCAGACACGACAAGGATTAACTTGCCGCCGATACAAAGGGATGGATTAACGTCTCCAGTAGCTGCAGATATGGGTGATGAGGGCCAAAAGTGTGCCCTGGAGCTACGCTAGTGCTTACCCCCCTACACTGCCTCACTCTTACCTAACCATCTACACTGCTAACTATCTACACGCTACCTATCTACACTGCTCTTACCCAACCATCTACACCTCACTCTTACCCAACCATCTACACACTATCTACACTGCACTGCCTCACCTAACCATCTACACTGCCTCAACCTAACCATCTACACTGCCTCACTCTTACCCTCTAACCACTCTACCATCTGCCTCTCTACCTACTATCTACACTGCCTCACTCTTACCTAACCATCTACACTGCCTCACTCTAACTATCTACACTGCCTCACTCTTACCTAACCATCTACACTGCCTCACTCTACCTAACTATCTACACTGCCTCACTCTTACCTAACCATCTACACTGCCTCACTCACTCTACCCTAACTATCTACACTACCTCACTCTTACCTAACCATCTACACTGCCTCCTCTACCTCTACCTAACTATCTACACTGCCTCACCTACCTAACCATCTACACTGCTCTACCTAACCATCTACACTGCCTCACTCTACCTAACCATCTACACTGCCTCACTCTTCACCTAACCATCTCTTCCTCCTAACCATCTACACTGCCTACCTCCTACCTAACTACTCCACTGCCTCACTCTACCTAACTATCTACACTGCCTCACTCTCACTGCCTAACTATCTACACTGCCTCACTCTACCTAACCATCTACACTGCCTCACTCACTCTTACCTAACTATCTACACTGCCTCACTACCTACCATCTGCTTACCACCATCTACACTGCCTCACTCTACCTAACTATCTACCTCACTCTATCTAACCATCTACACTGCACTCTACTCCCTCTACCTGCCTCCCAACCTCTTACCTAACCATCTACACTGCCTCACTCTACCTAACCATCTACACTGCCTCATCTACACTGTACCCTATTCACTCTCACCTTACCTAACCATCTACACTGCCTCACTCTACCTAACCATCTACACTGCCTCACCTCTTACCTAACCATCTACACTGCCTCCTCACTCTCTAACTATCTACACTGCCTCACTCTTACCTAACCATCTACACTGCCTCACTCTTACCATCTACACTGCTCACTCTACTAACCATCTACACTGCCTCACTCTTACTGCCTCACCATCTACACTGCACTCTTACCTAACTATCTACCTATCTACACTGCCTCACTCTTACCTAACTATCTACACTTACTCTACCCAACCATCTACACTGCCTCACTCTACCTAACTATCTACACTCATCTACACTCTTACCTACCTATCTACACTGCACTCCTCTACCTATCTACACTGCCTCTCACTCTACCTAACCATCTACACTTACTCTACCCAACCATCTACACTGCCTCCACTACTATCTACACTGCCTCATACCTAACCTACACTCTCTACCTAAACCATCTACACTGCTATCTACACTGCTTATGCTCTCCTCTACCTCTTTACCTAACTATCTGCACTGCATCTACACTGCCTCACTCTACCTACACTGCCTCACCATCTACACCTAACCATCTACACTGCTACACTCACCTAACCTATCTACACTGCCCCCTCCTCATCTACCCTCATCTACACTGCCTCACTCTTACCTAACCATCTACACTGCCTCACTCTTACCTAACTATCTACACTGCCTCACTCTTACCTAACTATCTACACTACCTCACTCTTACCTAACTATCTACACTGCCTCACTCTTACCTAACTATCTACACTGCCTCACTCTTACCTAACTATCTACACTGCCTCACTCTTACCTATCTACACTGCCTCACTCTTACCTAACTATCTACACTGCCTCACTCTTACCTAACTATCTACACTGCCTCACTCTTACCTAACTATCTACACTGCCTCACTCTTACCTAAACATCTACGCTTGCCCATTAACTCCTACCTAACCCTCTTTGCTGCTCAAGTAACTGCTACCTCATCTTTTACACTACCCCATTTTCTCCTCAGGTCCTCTCTCTCTCTCTCACACACACACACACACACACACACACACTGGCATACATGGACAAATTGTAAAGGCATACATAAAAACGTACATATTGAGAAATACATGGACACATATGCATACTGTTTAGGCATGCATAAGAACGGAGAAAACGTCAGCGAGCCTATTGGCCCATACTGAGGCAGTCCCATTTACACCCAACCCTATCACTCACATATCCGTCCAACCTATGTTTGAAGCTACCCAGTGTGTTCGAGTTAATGATGATATTTGGTAACTTGTTCCACTTATCCACTACTCAATTTCCAAACCAGTATTTAACTATCATGTCATAATCTAAATTTGACTAATTTAAAAATATTGCTGAGTTCATTCCTGGTTGGATAATTTAAATACCTTTGTTATAATTTTCACCTTTGTTTAACCCTGACTTCCATTTTCACACCTCAATCATATGGCTGCACACACTACATTTCTCAAGGGAGTGCAAATTCAGATACTTTAATCTCTCTGAACTCAGGGTTCCTAATGTCCGGGATATAGAGGCACAGATACACAGACGCAGTCAAAAGTAATCATCCACCCCTCCTACTACCACACACGCAAGGTCAAGGCCTTTCTACACAACGGAACACAAAAAGGTGGGGGCGATATTGATGGGGGGAGAGCTAGGGGTGGGGGTGTGGGGTACGAGATGTTGGGTTCACACTCAGAATGGGATAGAGAAAGGAAACTCACAATGTGTTCTCTGTAGACATATTGTATTGGATGTACAATGCAGCTTGGTGCTGGGAAGGCAGCATGGTTACGAGCATTGAGTAGAGAGAGCTGATTGGTGAAGGTGCTCAGAGGAGGACCAGCTTGTGGGTCGCCATGCTCGCAGGCAGGAGCGAGGGCCGCCAGGCAGGAGGAGGAGGAGGTGTTGCTTGCTGGTTGGTGTAGGTAGAAAAGAGAGGTAGGCCACCACGAGGTCAGGTCTTATATAGCGGAGGTAGGCGTGGCTTAATAGTTGACCTCCGTCGTGTAAGGCGGCGCTGGTTGACCTAGACCACGAGGCATACACTGGGGAATTCGCGGGGTCGGCTAGCCAGCAACAAACAGCGTTTGTAGAGGAGGAATCCACTACAGGGGACCTGGGTAAGTAGGAGGGTGCAAGCCAAGGGCCACATATATACCGGTATGTATATAAGCCAAGGCCCGCATATGTATTTGTGGTCTTAGAATTATCCTTCACACCTGATGAAGGTATTAAAGTCGGTGGATGTAGCTTAACGTTGAAGGCCATAACCCCTACGCTTTGGGTCACATTATATTATGACGTGAGTCTATAGAGCTTCAGGTCACATCATATAACGTTTTGATCTTTTGCGGGCCTATTTAAATAAAATGGGTAGGCCTGCCTGGATTATGTTGCCAAGTAGGTATTTATCTTTCACTCACTCACACATGAGAGCCTCCCAGACTCTTCTCAGCTTTTGTGATGTATGAATCTCGCCCTTGGACTTGACTCATTTCACCATGTGTTTGTACCCCCTAACCCCCAAGCACAAGTCTAGTATTGCAAATGATTGTTAATAGTTTAAATAGTAATAACAGTAAAACAAGTGTCCTGCACCTCATACTGCCTACAAATTAATGTTATTTACCTCGTTACTCCTGCATCACACACACACACGCCACTTCATAAACATTCTCGACTCTTCCTAGCACGTGTTGCCAACCTGTGATAAGGACATGTATGTATTTTCTGTATGGTCAGTTTGTAAGACTTTTTTTTTTGTAAATGTTCCCAAATATACTGTACCTGCATGGGGGGTGGGGATACCGACCAGTTGATAGGCCTAAAGCCCAAGCAACCAACCAAGAGGGCAGGTGTCTGGGGAGGTGTCTTATGGACTTGACTTTCCCTTAGTTATCTATGTCTTTACTTGAGATTCTGAGGAGGACTGTAAGTGAGCTTTTGGCAGGTAATGTGTCATGAGGGAAAGCCCCTGATATGACAAAATAAGAGAGGAGGGGACGTGGCTTCCTCACCACCAGTGACACTAAACTAAACTAGGCTGTTACCACTCGCCACTACCATTTATGAAAAAAATATTCATTAAAAAAAATAAGAATGAATTGTTACTTGATCACTTCCAACTCTTGCCACAACTGTTCTTGAGAAAAAAATAAAAATTAACTGATGAAAAATTTATGAATGAATTGTTGGATAGAATGTGACTTTTCCATCCTGTAATGTGTATATTTTAGAGTTGTGAATATCAATGTGAGGTGATGAGGTGGTAGTGGCAATGGTGTTTGGCCACTGCTTCACACCCAGCCCAGAACGTCAACTGGTGAGTCGTGGCTGGCTATAACTTGTCAGAAATTGCAAGGGAAGTTGGGGTCACTGTGAGATGTTGATTTACCCACTGGGAGGAGTCTGGGAACTTAGGAAACCTGCCGTGGTGAGTAATTTTGATGGTTTGCTGGCACTTGATATAATGACTAATTTTGGGTGTGTAATGCAAACAAAACATATTTGAATTCTTAATTCTTATAAATTATATAATTTTAGGCTGGGGAGATCACGATTGACAGGCGAGGACATTGGGTAGGCTATTGAGATTTTGTGTTGACCAATATTAAAAATAAATGCAATTTCCACCCTCATATTCAATACTTCTCTTCATATCAACATTATTATAAATATCTAATTACCATTGTTTAAAACCTGAACAACAACCTAAAAGAATGATAAAAAAGAAATGGATGACACATTATAATTCTGCAATCATAAAATAAGGTTCCTCATCTATCACTCTTTTTCAAGCGTGTAAATCTAAGATAATATAGTGAGGAATTTTTTTTTTACATCCATCCTTCCCTTCCATGAATTTCCCTGCTTTCTTCAACCCCCCCTTCTCTGATGAGCTATTTGCACCACAGACAATCCTCCCACCTCCAACAAATGGCCCTCCCCCCAAGTCGACCATTCCCCTTCTCCACCCCACGTGACTTACCAACTAGAAAGGACCCAGCCAGGCAAGGGGTTAAGTGGTGGAGTGGATGATTACTTTTGATAGCAACTGTACAAGCACATGGATACACACTTGGGGTATAGCTCTGTGGAAGGGAGGTGAGGCACAGTGGGGTGATTCAACAATGTACTGTACTGTAGACTGGTTTGATCGAGTTGATAAGTTAACAACACAGTCAGTACACAAACTGGTTTTAGTGACTCAAGCTACTGTCATAACACCCAAATACAGTACGTACTGTATTTTACAAGAAAAAAAGGCAAAAAACATTCACAACATCTAACCAAGTAATTCTAGGTTAAATACAAATAATCCTATACAGTTTCATTGTTCTAGGTGAAATATTTTTTATGTAATCTATATTAACAATTATATGGGAGTAAGAAGAATAAATGGATAGACAGATAGAAGCAAATCATTACAGTATGCCCTTTGTATCTGCTGTGGGGGTATAAATATCTTTTAGAAACATGCAGTAGGAATAAAAATATATACTGGAGTCATGATATTATGTATTTTCATAAAAACAAGTTGATCCAGTAAAAAAAAAGTGGATCATGCAATTATGTTTTATTTCGCTTTAACGATGGTGATGTATTAAGACCACTCCCTCCCCCATCTATGATGTAAGCAATCCGCATGAACGATAGTCATTATCTGGTCAAAGTACTTTTCAGTCACACAAAAACATAAAAATTCACTTCAGTCACGAAAATATAGTACAATGTGAACATTAGTGATGTCCTCTGACTGCTGAATTACAGTATTGTATTGTAGTTACAATGTTTTGAACTTTTACTAATTTAGCTAATGTCACTTAATGTCCAGGGATCATGAGACTGAGGCTTTCAACTCATTAAACTGTTGACTGTACCCAAGTTGCCTGAGAAGTACTCATGCATAAATTTTAAATACCTGTACATATACAGAATCAAATTGCAGTACCTGTACATTTATTTATACAAATTTTCACTACACATTTCTTTTCTTTTTTAATGAACAGCATTAGATGATGTCTTCACCAAAAACTAAACTTTCTGATTTGAACCTTAATAAATTCCCAACACAGACATTAATTCTAAGTGTACAATATTTCTATATCAAATAAAAATTTTCTTTAACTTGTTTCAATATCAAATTATATTTTTCCTGAACTTAATGCAAGTTGTCTCATATAGTATCTATTTCTTTCTGTCACTGCACATCTTTCCTATTTTTGTCAAGAGGCCAAGCAGAGAAACTGAATGGAAACAGTTGGGAGTTAGTTTAACTTTCCCAAATGGGGCAGTTGTTGATCTTCATTACTTCTTTTAATCTTTGCTCAAATAAAAAAATCTAACTGATTTTGATTAGCTAAGCATTTCTCTAAGTTCAAACTTGTATCCTGTACAGTATTACAGGTACTTTTCAAGTTCTTGGCTTATGTGAAACACATAACTTTTCCTAAAAAAAAACCCTTGAAGAACACTCGTCCTCCTCGTTTCTCTTTCCGATTTTTATCTCTTTTCCATCTGATAAGGCAACTGTATCATCTTTTAAGAAAAATACTATTCAACTTTAAAAGATCATACAACCTTCTATGAAACTACAGTAATTAAGATACCTTTGCATGTGATTGATTAGTATTAACTTTTTCTCAACATACCGCTATTTTTTATATCTAAACCTAACTAATAATTCTTATATGCCTGAAACTAATTCTGAATATGTTAAGCTAATGGGATAAGTAAGTATTGTACTGTATAATTTTTTCTATCTCAAACATTTTATGTCTTCTTTGTTTTTTGTTAGTTTGAAATTCTTCAGCAAATAATGGCCAATGTTAAAATAAGTGAACTGGTCACTTATGTCAATACTCCAGACTATGTTAACCCTTCCCAAATGAGGATTACCAACCTTTACACAGAACATCACAATAAAGGTTGGCAGATTTAGTTTTTTTAATGTAGGAAAAAAAAAGACTCTACTTACGGTAACCAATATGGAAACTGGTTCAATTTACCGGTATATCCTTAATCCACAGTGGCCATTTACTGATCTATGTCAATAAAAAAGCAGTAAAATTTGACCCTTGATAATGTATGGGTAATAGTACTGTAATACTATAAATGTATGAGTGACAATAATGTCTTTTCTGCAAAACTGACAATGACACCGACATGTAGGGGCATCATTGTATTATCACCCAATGAGATTTTAATCTTTAACCAGAGCCAAGCAAGAATGTTACTACTTTATGTATGTGTTAAGCCAGTAACTGTCATATCAAGGTTTTAACTAGGCTTTAACCTTGTGATACCTACATACTGGTTCAATATAAAGTGGAAGACTGGTTAAATGTTGTATATAAAAGGCAAGTAAGAGTACAGTATAGAATTCACTATACTGTACAGTACAGTATTCCCAAATTCTCCTTTAAACATTAAAATTGCTTTGCATGCCCCAGTAAATATTCATTACAAAGAAGTATAGCTTCATCAAGGACATACCAATTTTTTCACCAGAGGCATTTTTGAAGCCTTAGTACTGTATGTTGAAAGACTTGAGGCTTAGAAGACATCTATCAATTGCAGCTCTTCTTTGCTAATGTGGTACATTTGAACCTTATTTACAGTATCTATCTGCCTTCATCTTAGAGCGACGATCAAGTAAAGCTTCATGAAGGGCACCCTCATTTCGCGCTCTTTTAAGTTCAGCCACACCGTCTTTGTTAATGCGTAGACGCTTATCTTGAAATTTCTGAAACTTCTTGACATAATTTTTTTCCACATCATTTAGCTTTCCACGCTCCTCTTCAGGTATTTCTTTTGGTTTGTCACATTCCCTAAAAGACATCAATAATATACAGTATAAGAGAATAGAAAATCAGTACCCCTCTGTATTAAGTATAAATTTCCTTATCAATTGTAAAAGGTTTATTATTTGTAGCTCATGTACCCATATCTCACTTGTGCACCCAATGTCTTAAACCTCATTATAAAGTCACTCTTATAACCAGTCTCTTTAGTATCCTCCACTCTTTCAATCCTGATGGTTGAAAATACAAAAACAAAAAGTCCATTTCTTCTTTACAGTACACTATTTTATAGTTTCTCCCCAGCCTATCCTAACTCGTAACATATCCACTTAGCGGTTAAGAAACTATTCAAACAAGAAAAAGTTTGTAAAAACATATGACTTAGCTTCTGTAAAATACTTTAACTAAACAAATAGAGGGATGCACACACAGATGCATACAAATTGGAAGAGGCAAACACTTAGTGTCCTTTGCCAATAGCACAATTAGAAACAGCATCAAATAAACAAGAAAACAACTAATGTAGCCAGTACAGTACTGTATACCCATTGCAAAGTTTGATGACTGGATCAAAGGGATTCAGGTTACTGTGGTGGTTTTTCCTTACCTTAAACTGTTGGAGCGTATGATTATCATCTGCTCAGGTCCTGCTTTCAAACACTTTGCCACCACATTATCCTCATCATCCAATCCAAGAAAGCATTCATTTGCTCCTAACAATGCTGTTTCTCCATCCTAAAAGAAATATATATAATAAAATAAAACACACAGCAAAAGCACTATAAATTCGATAACTACTGTACTCTATAGCTTTATGTCATGTTATCTGCATTCCGCTGCTAGCTATTGAATTGAATTGAATTGAATTGAAACAGTTTATTTAGCCAGAAAAACACAGATACAGAATGGATATTAATAACAATATTAACATGGCTGAGCCAGTTGAAAACCTGAACTATTAATTTAATGTTTCCAATAAGAATACAGTAAAAAAAAAAGCCTACAAAGTACAGTCACCTTTACTATTGCATTTACAGGAGCTCATCAGATTTTGTGCAATGTGGCAGCCCTGTGTTTATTTACATTCGACAGAAGGAAACTCGCAATAGTAAACATACTAGGGAATCAAAGTAAAACAATATTAAAATAAATATCTCAATGTAATGATTTGTGGAATGTTTAAACCCCTACGCCCCAGTTGACGTTCCGGAACGTCCATGTAGGGCGCTCCGGTTGACATTCCGGAGCGCGCGCCTTCTTGCGGCATTGTTTGAATGCCCAGCGCGGGTTATCAGGTTCCACTGTGACTATTTGCCTCTCAAGCCACACGTTCGGCCACAGGGAAGCTTCCTGAATGTAAGTCCCTAGTTTTGTTTGTTTCATTTTCATTGTTTGTCCATTTTATCATGTTGTATCAAATATTGCTAAAAGTAGTGTACAGTAGTTGTATTGTAGTGTAGTATTACTGGAAAATAATGCTATGATTATGTTATAAATATATTTATTTGAGGAATTATTATTCCGGTAATTATTTATATGCATTACTTGCTCTACCAAACACAAAGACAGCCAGACAGCCTGGCAACAGACTGCGTGTGTGTTGCTAAGCAATTTTTATGAAAAATAATGCAAATAAAATATTCTGAATGAATTATTTAAAGGAAATAAGTATTATGATCAGTAAATATATGCATTACGGGCCATCCTGGACACATAGGCAAGCAAAAAATGGCCGCTAAGTGCGTAGTGACCTCGAGTGCTAGCCGGCAAAACAACACTGTCCCCTTACCTCTCTCGCCACAGCAGCCCCAGGGAAGGTTCTAGATGGTCAATAAATAGTTTTTCTTACTTCTTTTTTATTGTTTTATCATTTAAAAAGGTTAAAAATTATTTTGGTTAAAGTTGATTTTTCTTGATTTACCCCGCATGGGGGATACGGCCAGCGGCACCATAGCCTGGGGCATAGGGGTTAAATGAAGAGCCCCTGTTGTAATGACTACGGTCGTACATGTTAGTTAACGTAAAATCAGACGATTCATATTAAGCTCAATAGCCCACAAAACATGTAGCTATGTCTTCTTTATTGAGTCTCCCATCTGAGGCGTCATTTTCTCATTGTTTCAGGACGTCTGAGTCCTCCGTTTTCCCTCACTCTTAGAGTGCACCCTAGACTTCGTTATTCCTTAGTATAACGACACAAAATTTGAAATTGCAACTGTAGTCGTATCTGTTAAGGCAACTTACATAAGTCTGATTACAGATGGAACATTCAAGATCCCTTGTGAATGATGTTGAAAGCTTCAACTGTCTTTATTGTTAGTAAAACTTGTCAAATAAATGAGTGTTGAGTCTGCCAGTACGAGTGGCATGTCCTTATATCGTCCTTGGGGATAGCCATGAGTTTCTAAGTACTACTGAAATTTGATTATTTTGATGCCCAAGCATCAGAGAATCTGATGTTTGTAGTTTAGTTAGTGTCAGTTGTCTATTTAAGTAAGTCATTAATCTCCTGAAAAGATTCTGTCAAACTCAAAATCTCCAAGACCTAACGGCTCACCATGACGAGTTCCTATTTGTAGTTTTGCGGTTTCCGGAAAAGTAGTGTTGTTAGTGTGTGTATTTGACGTCCATTTCACTTTCTATTGGCAAGCTCAATCTCTGCTTATACTGTATTATAAAAATAGACTTCACGTTCGTGACTCTTCCTCAACGCATCTCCAGGCATTGTCTGTGTTGTCACCACTACCGACTTTCGGTAGCCGCCTATGGGCAAGACGGTCCTTGAAGGATGTCTTTAATATGGCGAGATTAGAATCTGAGGACAGGAGCACCCAGAGAACACCGTGCGAAGGCACTGCATCGAGTCTACCCCGAGGGCTACTAGCGAACGAGCTTCGGCTGTTTGCGGAGTAAACAACCTCGGCGACCAGTGGACTCAGTCTTATCCGGTTCACTGATCTTGGTTATATGTATCGAGCAGTGTTAGTATCCATGATTGGGGATAATTAGCAGAAATATAGTTATCCCATGTTGAGTATTGAGTCCATGAATATTGGTATTACCAGTAATAACGTTTGTTATATGGGTTGTGAGTATTGTACATACTTCATGTGTACTACCAACTGAGTCCTACCTATTATTGTTGTACTTGATTGGGGATAATTAGCAGACATATAGTTATCCCATGTTCAGTATTGACCCATAAATATTGAGATGACCAGTAATAACGTTTGTTATGTGGGTTGTGGGTACATCCTTCATATGTACTACCAACTGAGTTCTAGTTAAAGTGCCATGTTGTTCAATCCGAAATAACATGATGTGCTAAATAATGTCTTAATTTTGGATATTGTCAAGTGTGTCATATAACCATCTGCATTGACAATGAAATAATATAATGATTGTTTAATATTGTAACCAAGAAGTGATGATCTATTTCGTTACTTGTAAAGTAAGACCTAAGTGGTCCAGTCTTGTCTGAGTGTACATAATTAACATCTTGTTCACTCCTTATGCTAATAAATACTGTATTGAATTAGTAAACAATGAGTACCACCGCTCTACCCCTTCTAACATGTGGTTCTCAGAAAATAACTATTGTAACTCCCGTGCCAAGAAGCTCGCTAGCACGCTACCTAACAGTTCAATGAGATATGTTATATTCTAATAAAAGTCTGGGTGGTGGCAGGCTACTGTTGTAAGTATAATAAGTCTTATAGTAAGAATGACATGGTTTTCCCAGACTAATCCATGGTATAGAATATAACTAAAGCAGGATAAAAAATTGAGAGAAAGTAAGGACATAAAATTCAGAAAATACAATACTGTAATATATGACAGAAGGAATAAAGAAAAGAAGATTAATAGAAAATATAGATATGAAGCAAGTATATAAGTATTGAAGAATAAATAGAATAAATATGAACTGAACAAGTCCCCTTACACTGTAAATGCACTAGTAAAGGGGACTGTACATACAATATTTTTTATAACAGTAACAAATAAATCAGATCAGTCCAGCAATACTCAAGCTGCCATCGCCTATAATCATGGAGTGCATGAAGAATCTGTCTCTAATATTTTAGCCACTAACCATCTAATTAATTTGAACTCTCATAACACAACAGCATGAATCAAAAACTTTCATAACATTTTGCTTGTTTTTTACCTGTATTAGGAAGTTAAGTGCTGAGGCCCAGATATTTAAGAATTTGTATGAAATATATGAGAAGTTATTCAGAAAGTACACAATAACATAAATGAAAAGTGAAAAGCAAAAGCAGACAGAAACTAGCAAAGACCAGTTGACCATAAGAGTCCAGAATGATCTATTGCCACAGACAAAATAAACCATACTGTAATTCCTCCAAATATAGAGGAAAAATACTGATCACTGAGCTCATCTGAGATCTTGTTGGATTACTTACACCTACAGTATGTACCAAATTTAATTGAAAACCATTTGAATTTGTTTGAGTTATAGTGTTCACAATATGAACCCCCCCCCCCAGCAATAAAGACCCAAATACAGTTGTACCCCACTTAACGCGGTCAATAGAACCCAGAGGGTCCCGCGTTAAGTGAAATCCGAGTAAAGTGAACAACAGAACATATGGGATTAATTCCAATAGAAACCAGCCCGACCCCCAAACTCCACTTTTTGAAGACACATAACTATGTTGTAGTAAAAATAACATCTTAATTTTATGATGGTACATGCACACAATTAATACTTAAGAGAAATAGAGAAATACAGTCGCCAAGTTAATGTCCATTCAAATAATGGACTCAACTCCCTCCCCTCTTCTCACACTACACTGCTGGCTCTTCCCTCTCTGAGAAATTTTTGGGGGAAAACCACTAAATTTTAATAAATAATACCTCAAACTAAAGTTAGGATAATACAATTGACATTGCTGGATTCCTTGTAAGACCAGGAATATTTTGAATATAAATGTCATATATTTTGCACAAAAGATAACATATTTACTAGAGAAAACATTTTATCTAAAATTTGTATGTCTAATGCAAAATATATGATGTTTATATTCAAAATGATCACCAAATTATAAGAATTCCAGCAATGTAAATTATATTCTGGCCGGGTAATTTGTATGAATTTTATGAGCTAAAACAGGCAGTCAGGCAGGGTGGCGGGTGGGGCGAATCTAAAAATAGCGTCTCGAGCCGGACACTCACCGCGTATATGTGGAAAAAATCCGTGTTAAGTGAAAGTTTAGCTCAGGCGAGGCACCGCGTATATGAAAAAACGCGTTAAGTGAAACCGCGTTAGGCGGGGTAATACTGTATACAAAAGAAGTCATTGAAAGAGAGCATGAAATGTGATACTGTATTATTACAGTAACCACATAGCACATAGAAAAATAACTACTGTACTAATAGGTGAGGGAAAATATTTCTCCCATGGAATTATATTTGTGAACCATCAAACTCAATTGCTGTACAATACTTTAAAAGTTAGTGCAAAATTAAACAAATGAAATGTGGCCTATAAAAACTTTTACAATTTTCAAACTCTGCCCAACCAATACATAACTGGGATTTACAAACATATCATTGACAGGTGTAATTTTTAACCTACCTGGAATACAGGTTGCCACATTTCTCGAGGACCAATTGCATCTGCACGACCTACAACCCGACCAGCTCCATCAACACCCAGGTATTTATTGTAACCTGATTTTAATGCAATACGATCATCACCAGCTGGTACTGCTGTTAATACTTCCTCTGGAGACGGACCATCACCTTCACATGTAAAAAAAAGTAATAATTACTGTAATACAATACAGTAAAGTACAGTAATTAAGAGAGGTAAGCTATTGCAGTCCACATCATACTGGCTGTAACACACATTAACACTAATCATACAGCAGTGAGAACCATAAGTTCAGCTAATTCTGAGAAAATTCATACAGTATTTCTAAAAAGTTGTTAAGATTTTTTTTTCTAGAAAAATCAGATACTATTCTTTTTTTCCAAACTTGGTTTAATTTAAAAGTTTTCAGTCAAATTCATTACATAATTCAGTATTGCAATGAATATATCAGAACCTGTAATGCATACAGGTAAATCAATGTAAAAAAATTCACCTGGGAGTACTGTACCAGGATTTGAACACAGATTACCAATGTTGGCAGTCAGGCATGTGCAAAGAAGATTGCTAGTGCAATAGTGCCATTCCCCCACTTGCCATTCTCCATCTCTACCCATTGCAATCATTGCCCCCAAAAAATGGAGATTAGAAGCAGTTGCCCTTCAAAGGCAAGACTAATTACAGCCAAGCTCAGTACCACTCACACCACTGCCATGTTACCATCTTGATTTTAAGGCTTATCTGGAATCCAGCATATTGCTTAGGGAATGTACTGGTATTTGAGCCACCTTGTTACCAGCTTTGGTGAAAAAAGAGGATTTCAAAATTTCATGAATTTAACCACATCATTGTGTTTTGGGGGTTTTAAAACAACTATATTTTAGAATAGCCAAGATAAATTTTTTTAACATTCTGGTGCACGAGATGATTTTTCCCATAAACCTTAACTTTTGGAATCTGTGGCTTTGTGTGTCCACAGGTACTGCCCACCCCCTATCTCCATGAACTCTAGGAGGTTAACTGTATGTGATAGTGAGTCATTACAGAAGACCTACAGCAAATACTGGATTGTAAATAGCAATGGACGAAGTTGTCTGAAAGGTGTTTTTACAGCAACTGAATCCTCCATCATGAAATTTAAAACTGTAGGTTGGTTGATTGACTGATTGATTAGGTAAAATATCTGGAGTCACAATCTGTTACCATCTGATGCTGAAAATTAATTAAAATTGTAGGTGATCACAGAATCCAATAAAAACACTAACATCACCAAGAATGAGGGACATAACTTTTAGTGTACTTACGGTAACTATGATTTAAGATATAATGATGCTTGTAAAATAACACTACTACTGTATACCAGTACTGTACCTTCATCATGTGGTGCACCAGCAGTAAACAGTCCATTATCAAGAGCTCGAACATAAACAGGTGATTTCCCCAACTGTATGGCCAATGCTCCTGTCATCTGTTAACAAAAATAAACATTAATGGAATACACAAACAAAAAAGCACAAAGCAGCTGAATCAAAATTGGCTACACAAAAAGGTAAACATGATGATGAGATAATTTGGGGAATTGAAAAAGTAAAAGTAGTAAATACCAGGTGCTGTACTGTACAGGAATAACTCCCTTAACCATACTCCTCAACCCTTATGTTGCCATAATATATTACTGTGTAATTAAATGACACAATAGTGCCAGCAAAAAAAAAAAAAAAAAAATCTTGCAGAAATCAACTGAGAATGGTCAAAACCTAAGTAAAACATAAAATTTTTACTTGCTGAGCATTGTCAATCCATTACAGGGGCCTCTTGAACGTGGCCTTGGTCCTTCACCATGGAAACAGCCCTTAGCTGTTAGCTCCTCCCGTCATAATACTTATTGCACTGCTGCCACATCATGCACCTTATATGTACATTGTATATACTGTACTATCGGCAACATTGTACAGTACAGTATGTTCTATTTTAAGCCCACTAAACATAACGGTATATTAATTGATAAGGCTGTTTCCCAGTGCTATAGGTAATGACCATTATAAGATGGGGTTAGGGACCTCAAAAAGCCACCCATAAGTGATCAATCATATACAGTATCAATACAGTATTATTAAATTATGGGGAAAAATAGATTCCATTCCTGAGACCTTGAAGAGCCCAAACAAATTTTATACCCTGCTGCTATAATGACTAAATAATGTCTAAATAACTCTAATAATTTATAAATACACGTAGACATAAAAACAGTAAATTTTTACAAAATAAAGATTTATATTCATTTACCTTACATGATATGCATGTATACAGTAGTACTGTACCAGTAAGTTGTGATCCCCCAATTGTCACTACTGTCCAAGTAATTTCAGTTAGACATGCATGTAATTTTCTTCCCCTTTTCTGAAAACTCTGTTTCATGCACAAAAATCTTCCATATAGAATGTGCAAGAAACTAAAAATTAATAAAATAAAATAAATTATTTTAATAAGGTAAAACACATAGAGGGAATACACATTTCTTGTGTGCATGGGACTTATCACAGAGCAGGGGTAGACATGTGTAATTTTCTTTTTTCTTACTTTTGGTTACATGGGAAGGGAAGGGGGGAGAGGGAGCAAAGTGAGGCATTGGGATCTCAGCCTTCCATTACTAGGCCAAGCTGTGAGCTTCATTATTATTATTTTTCAACTCCCATTTTCGGGTAGATTGTTTATTTATTTTTTATTTTTTTTTACTGTTATATGTGCACACAATCGTCTCACAGAATGTGCCAATAAATAAAAAATAAATAATTATAATAAGGTCAAAAACATAAAGGGAATACACATTTATTAAATATGCGGGATTTGACACATACAGGTATAGTGGGGGAGGCGAGTACGGCGTGGGGGATCTCGGCTCATCTTGTTATCCCGTGCGTAGTGACAAGATTGCCAAATGGCAATGCATATTTTTCTTTTCTTTTATTTATTGTTATTATTTTTATTTATTCCTCAAATTAACTGGTAGAGTAGATATTATTTTATGCACAAAGAATAGCTTCTTCCACATATAAACCATTCTCTGGGCTATGTGACAGTCCAGTGATATGAAATTTTGGTAAAAAAAAAAAAATCATCCTTCAACTAACTGCTTTCCAAGCCCATGTCCCAGAAAACAGCATTTTGAGGGATTTTAATTTTTTGGACCAAAATCCTTATCTTTCAAACATTTGCTTTGCAGGCTCATATCTGCTAGCAGGTGGGGGTGTCATGGTTGGAAGCCACTCTTTGTTGTCTGGTTCTCAGCAAATACATATGAAAAAAGTATGTCACTCTCACTGTCTTTTTTTTTAACATGATATGCATTTCTATATCCTCACTATAAACACACACAAACACACACAAGCATAATAATGAACTCGGATGGCCGATCCTGGGTCATGGATTTGTTTAAGGCGTAGAAGCTGTAGCCAACATAACAACCACACCCTAAGTTAACAATTTGCATGACCCACATGTCAAGGAATAGTCCGAGAAGACCAGACAACTAGCAAACTGCACTGGTTAACCATTACCCTGGAACACGACCTGCAAATAGATTAACTAGATTTCCAATTACTGCTGGGTAGACAGAGGCAAATGGTGTATAGAAGCTTGCCCACACTTTCACCCTGCCCAGGGATCGATCTTGGGTTCACTTACTTGTGAAGCGAGCATGCTGACCATTACATCACAAGTTACCTAACACACAAACATACGCACACACATATATACACACATACACACTTTGAGTCAGGCTCATACAAATGAGTGAGCTCTGCAGTCACTTCAGGGGTCAGGAATGGTTGCCTATGTGAAATGACATACAGGTGTATTGCATGCTTGCAAGTCATGCAATAATTGACACACAGTCCTGTGATGTGTGGCAGTGTTGCTGGGCTAAAAATGTTGTCAAAACATAAGCCTAGAGGTGCATGAAACACTTCATAAAAGCTACTTGCACTGTAATGCATGTGATGCCATGAGGTACCAGCCGACACCCAATGTTTACCACGGATACATATATCCGTGATTGACGCCCAACGGGTTAAACCATAATTACAAATATTATAATGTACTGTAATGTAATACCAAGAAGATATAATAACTTCATTGATGCTTCTGGTATATGATAATTAAACTAGTCTGGGAATCACTCAAGACTAATTAGTTTTGAAGGTCTTACATAAATTTTACTAACAAACACTAAATATTTGTATTGTAAAGATGAACCAAAATTTTTTAAAGATTTGAGAATACACTTCTTTACCTGGTGCAGAGTAGAGCAGAGCCACCAGCCACCATGATCAGCTGTGTCTGTGTCCTTACTGGTTTTGCTGCTGTGGCTACCATCCTCATCCTCTGATTTTCTCTTCTTGGATTTATGTTTCTTGTGTGAACTGTTAACATTGACCAAAGAAAGATAATGTGATAGGTAAATTCTTGTGTACAACATAAAATGATGGGACGTAATACGTTTATAAACTATACTGTTACTTAAGGGCATATGTATAGCTATTTAGAAGAATAATTACTGTACCTACTGGGTAAAAGTAATATTGTACTGTATTTAGCTAATCTTACTCCCCAGGAAGATGCCAGTCTATAATGTTACAGGAAATAGCATCAAGGTTCTTTTCATACTTATATCAATTATTTTCTTTCATATGGTGAAATACAGTATTGCATATTAGTATTCAAGAACACAGATGTCACAGAGTTTGTCTATTCAGTATTAAAAACTGGTAAAAGGAGCATTTTCGGATCACCTGAAGAATCATCGCCCCAGCTTATTTCACCTAAAGATTAAACCACCCTAAAACTATTTTGGGAGGATGAGGTTAGGTTAGGATATGTTAGGTTAGATTTAGGTTAGGATAGAATAGGTTTAGGTTAGGTTAAGTTAGCATTAAGGTAGTTAATCTTCAGGTGAAATAAGCTGGGGCGATGATTCTTCAGGTGATCCTCATTTTCTTTTTTAATTTTCCTCTGCAGTAGAATAAAGTATGTGCTCTCTTATAAAAACTATTTATGTAGCTTTATTTGGAACCACAATCTATTTAATGTTAAAATTTAAATAGGGTAGGATACTAAAGAATGACCTAATATTGTAGTGAAAAGTTGGACTAACCCCAGTTTGTGATTACATATGCATCAGTCTTCAGAAATTATAAAGGCTACAATTTGTTACTGTAACATTATGTAATGTGAAAAAATTTCCAGTACAGTACAGAGTAATGTACAGTACAGTATTATTAATATCAACATTCCAGTGCAGAAGAAGTTATCTTAGGTTTATTATACAGTACTGAAAATAAAATGCAAAGGGGACGAAGAAAGGGAGCTACCCTTTACTCGACAGAATTCTAATATACTGAGGAATGTAGAATGTTAGCCCATTTGGGTTTCCTTCACCCATAAAAATCTAAGTTCACGTTTTACTGTAGAAGATGAAGCTATAGGTAATATTTCCCAAATGTATTAAGAATACAGCTATATGTCACCCAAGGGCCAGCAAGACCTACAGTAAACCAGCTAGTAAGCTGACAAGTGATGAACAGGACAAGAAATTAAGGTACTGTACTGTAATACAGTATACTCTTGAACAAGCAACTTTTGAAATTTTTTCAATATGGAAGACTTCTTTCTTAACTCAAGAAAATCCTAAAATCATGAAGATTTGCAATCTTCATATTATTATTTTGGTGACTTTTTTCAGCCAGAACACTAATCTACGTCCTGCTGATGCAAATTTCGTTGTTTACATGACGACTTTTTCATATAGAGGTACACTTCCAACAGTTGTTACATTATACAATTTATCAGAGATATGATGAAACACCCTCACCTAACCTAACCTAGAATAAGTACAGTACTGTAGATCGGTATACGGTTATACTGTATCTCCGTTAGCCGGAATCGCTCAACCCGGGAACTCTCCGATAGCAAAAATTGAAAATTTCTCAGAAAATCGTCCCCATTTTCCGGCTTTGGGAACAATTTTCTGAGGGGCACATTTTCTGGAAAATTCAGATAAAATTTTCCCAGTTCCCCCAAAATTTCGGGGATGGGGAATATTTTTCCGGGCTTGAGATGAAAATCAGGCACATTTTCTGGAAATTAAGAGAAAACATTACCGGATCCCAAATAATTCCGGGGATGGGGGATATTTTTCCGAAGTTGAGAGATAGTGCAATGCGCAATTTCTGGAACTTCCGAGAATACTTTTCCGTTTCCCAAAACATTCCGGGGATGAGGGATTTTTTTCCGGTTTTGACAGATGAAATAATACATCCTTCAGGAACTTCCGAGAATATTTTTCCATTACCCAGAAAATTCCGGTCATATATACATTCCTCAACCCTTGAAAACTCTAGGAAACTGGTTTCTTTCAGAAAAATCGCACAAGTGAGGAACGCCTAAGAAATTAGATCAATAAATCTCCACCCGCCATTTCTTGTCCCACTGTGAGCTGTCTGGAGCCGTGAGGCGTGTCAGACTGCCTTGCAGGGGTTAGGTTAAGGTAGGTTAATTTAGTGAAAATTAGGGGTTCTAGATGTTTGGTTTCTGATGTATTTGAATGCATTTTGTTCAGATCTCACCTTCGTTTTTTATGGAAAATAGACGTTTTTTATTGAGGATAGCTTGCATTCTTTTTTTAAATGACACATTTCCCTTAGAAACTAAGGTCAGATCTGAACAAAACACATCAGAAATGAAATATCTCAAGAATAAATTCGAGGATGTGCTAAAACGAATAATTACCGTTTTTTTGTGGAGTTGAAAGCAGCTGCCTATACCGAATGGTTCATAAGCATACACTAAGCATCGACGTTGATCAGGCCCGAGCGGAGGAGTGTTTTGAAATACATCTATATGATTGGCTATATAAATCCGAGAAGACAAAATATTGTGCGCCTAGGTGCCGAATTACCTACCGAACGAAGCATTTGCGCAAGAAATGGTTATCATATCAGAACTCAATGATGAAAATTAAGTAAGAAAATAAACATCAAAACAAATGACTTGTCTGCGGGTCAGTCGTCAATGTTAACCCTAACCTCATATAACAAACTTAACCTAACCTAACCTAACCGACCAAGCCTAAAATGATTTTTTTCTCGAAATTTAAGCTTCCAAAATACAGTAATAGGGTAAAAATCCTCCCCAAATGTTTGAACAGACACTGGGAAGCTTGTTGACCTCGCCTCCCACATGTAATTAATTGCAAGTGAACACAACGGTAACATACAACTTATTCGTGCTCTTTTTGGACCTTTAATGCAGTAAGAAAGAATTTTATCTTTTCTGGTGATTTGCCCTACAGTTGGTAGTAACACAGCACCGCTTATTTCAGAATATGGTCATACTGTAGTTAATTCTCGTTAGAGTTTGTTCTCGGTAATGACTCTGGCCTCGTAAATCACTCCACTCATGTACGGTGAATAATTAACATAACTTCAAGAATTTCTGGATTAGTTTAATTATTAATATCTCCTGAATTTTACTGACCGTTTTTCTCCTTTCAGTTTTAACTTCCCTACTTTAACGTTGGTGTAATCAGACATTATAAAGAGATATGTGAGGCAGTTTACAGCCAGCCTCAGGCACCATAACAAACCTTTCTTCACACAGGTTTACAAAACATCATCATCCTTGTTTGATAATACTCTTTATCATCAATAAACATAATCTAATACAAATTATATTTAAATTTGTGTATTTTATTAATTAATTTAATTCAAATTTATACTTTATCAAACAAAAAATAATTTTAGACAACCTTTTTGTGAACCGGTATTATGAATTTATGTTGTATTACTTTAACTACTGTATTTGAGTCCCTAAGTCCCTTATTTATGTTATTTCATGTAATATACAACATGGTATTGTCTCTTCTTTTATTTAAGGAATATCATTGTTCGTGAATAAATAAATATATAAATGTATAAACAGACAATCATGTATATTTATGCAAAGGCTGCTAAGAATAGAAATTTATATAGCTTATGACAGAGTTAACGCTAAAGACAAGCTCGACGTCTAGATAACAACACGTTTTCTATGATGACCTTAAATATTTATGGTAAAATTTAATCGAGAGATGGTGCAGCAGTCAGAGGCTGAACTTTAAATGAATGTAGCACAAGTTTCTCTATATATTCTTTGAGTGAGCTGGCGACTGGCTGTTATGTGGTGATTCAATTTTCAGTATTTTTTTTATTAAGTTATTTAAACGCAAGCTTCTGTCGCTACTGTCCTCTGTGGTAAGTAAATTGGTATTATTGCGTTTTCACACGACACATTCCTACCACTAATCTATTATCATATTCGAAATATATATATATATATATATATATATATATATATATATATATATATATATATATATATATATATATATATATATATATATATATATATATATAGGCTATATATACTCACACACAGTTTATTCATCTATTTCTATTTTTCTCATTCTCCCTCTCTTCTCTCATCCTTGACCTTGGAGGACTGACGTCATAGATGGGAGGCTTCCCAGTCTATGGTCTGAGTCAATACAGGGGGAAGTACTAAAAAACTTTGTTGACTGCCTGTAAATATTCTATTGGCCAGCATTAAGGGTGCGCAGATTTTATAATCTAACTTCGTCAATTATTGATGATGAATAACTGCGGTAATGGTGTATAAATTGGCATGGGGTAATTTAATGTCAAAACACAACTCAGTTTTTAAAGTTTGTGTGAGTTCATTCACTCCCAACCCCTCTTTTTAAGGGGGACAAGAACATGTAACATTAAAGAGTATTTCACCGTCATTTATCGGTGTTTATTTTGATAAGCGTCATACTTGGAGGCCGCCGAAGCCTTAGTGTTTGATATATATTTTTAGCTGCAAGGTGTATTCTCAAGACCTAGTAAATGATGTCAAGTGTTTTAATTAATCTAACGTACGTGCTTAAGGATATACTATTATATGTCGAAGAGCACAAATACATAATTATAACCTAATTGTTACAAGAAAGTATTGTATGTCAACAAAATTTTTGATAGCTGTTGTCTGGTACAGAAACTGGCTTTGAGCTCTGTGTACAATGGATATATAGTATTTTTGTTAACTCTTAATAGCTTTTGTCTAATGACTGAACTAACTCCGTATACGGGCCTCACGACTTTAGTTTTTGTAGCACAAAATACATAAAGGTGTTACAATGTATCAGTACAACCATATACTCTACCATAAACTATGCATTGGTAATAGAGTATAGCATGTTGATGTTATAATGTATTACGGTGCTTTAACAACAGACATCTTTAAGCTCGTATTCTTGGTTAGTAAATGAACAAGTTATCTCTGGTTCTATTATGGTACAACCACAAAACACTTATGGGAGTCAACAGAACATACACTGTTTTAGACCGTGATGCTCAGTTTTGCTACATCACTAAAAAAATAAAGATTACGGAAATATCAAAGGAGTTAGAAAGTAATAGAACACGGTGCAAGACAGGCGCGGTAAGAGACAGACAAAAGCTAAAGTGGTTGGGGGAATGGCTGCAAAGATTCAGGATAAAAGTAATGTCACGAAGTGTAAAATGATGTACCTGGGTCGCACCAATAGTAAGGAGGCGTATCACATGCCCCAACAGGACGAAGAAACTGCATTGAGACCGAATGTGAAAAGGACCTGGGTGTGTATGTCGACAATGAACTTTAATTCTCGGGCCATTGCTGTGAGAAGAAGGTGAATCAGGCAACGAAACTAGTAGGTCTTATAAGAAGTTCGTTTAGATATCTGGATGGTCCTTTGCTCGTCACGATCTTCAAGAGTGAGGTGCTTCCCCGCCTGGAGTACTGTCACCCTGTCTGGTCCCCGAGGTATGCTAGACATTGTCAATTGATTGAAAATGTCCAAAGGAGGGCCACCAGACTGGTGCCTGCTCTACGGAACCTCAGTTACCAAAAGAGATTGGAGCGCCTGCAACTACCTAGCTTATACTACAGACGGGCGAGGAGCGACCTAATCGGAGTGTATAAACATCTCAGGGGGCACTACTCGGTCGAATGTACATACCTGGAGCTGGCGGACGCCAGCCCCACAAGGGTCACAGCTCAAGGTTGAAGAAGCCACAAGTCCAGAAAACTGTGATGGCAATTTTTTTCTGAGTGAGAATTGTGAACACTTGGAACAATCTGCCGAAGAGCGTTGTGACGGCACCGAGTGTGAGCTCCTTCAAGGCCAGACTTGACCAGCAATGGAGCCGGTTCCGATATATTCAGGAGTCAGTGCATGTCCAGTATCTGCCAACAGTGCGTATCAGAGACGTGACCGATCGCCCAAGCGGCGAAAGAGCCGATCAGTGGCGAAGAGGTTAAAATTAAAGTAAAGCAATAAGCATACTGTAAGGCGCATGGACCGGACGGAATACCCCCTCGTGTTCTGAGGGAGTGTGCTGAAGCTCTGGCCCCTATGCTTGCTCGCCTCTTTCGCCTTTGCCTCAAAACCCAAACTTTTCCTTCTTCTTGGAAGCATGCCTTGTTTCAGCTCATCCCAAAAAAGGGTGCCCATTCTAAAACCTCTAACTATCGCCCCTTGCCCGAACTTCATCCCTCTCTTAAGATTTTCGAAACTATCTTGAACTCCCATTTTCTCCGTCACCTTGAACGCTTTTCTCTTTCGTCGGATCACCAGTATGGCTTTCGTCAGGCGAGATCTACTGGTGATCTGCTCTCCTACTGCACCCATCTTTGGTCATCCTCTCTTAGGGATTATGGGGAAACTTTCGTTGTGGCCCTCGACATCTCCAAAGCGTTTGACAGGGTATGGCACAAGTCTTTTCTTTCTAGACTTCCCTTTTATGGTTTCTCTCCCTTACTTTGTTTTATAATCTCTAGCTTCCTTGAGAACCGATCCATGGCAGTTGTTGTCGAGGGATCGATCTCTCGCTCTTTCTCTACCAATAGTGGTGTCCCACAGGGTTCTGTTCTTTCACCTACTCTCTTCCTTCTTTTTATCAATGATTTACTTCACACAACTAATTCTATCCATTCTTACGCTAATGTTTCTACTCTTCACTCTTCTTCACATTTTCCCTTTTCCCCTAACTCTCAAACTAGATCTGTTTCTAGAGCTGATATCATTACATCTATCAATGCAGATCTGTGCAGCATCTCCGAATGGGGAGATAGAAACTTGGTTAAATTCAATAGTAATAAAACTCAGTTTTTACCAATTACACTTTCCAAATTAGATGATCTCCCACCAATCACATTTCAGAACGCTGTCATTCTGCCAAATTCTAAAATATATATATGCTAGGCCTCATCATTTTCTCTAATATGTCATGGAAGCCACACATCCTCAACATTGCTAAAGCTGCCTCCCGAAAGTTGAGAATGCTGTACAGATGCCGTAGCTACTTTACTCCTAAGCAGCTGCTTCAAGTATATAAGGGATTCAATCGTCCTAACTTGGAGTACTGCTCTCATATCTGGGGTGGCTCATCTTCTATCCAACTGTTAGATAGGGTAGAAGCAAAGGCATTTTGTCTTATTAACTCTCCTCCTTTAGTTGATAATCTCTCTTACCTTCCTCTTCACCGCAAAGTTGCTTCACTCTCTCTCTCTTTTACAAGTACTTTAACGGGCAATGTTCGGTGGATCTGGCATCCTGTGTACCGTGGGCTCGTAACACTCGTCTTGCCCGCGGTGCCCACCGTTTCTCTGTGGATGTCGGTCACACTAGAATAACCCGTTATAGTGCATCCTTCTTTCCTCACACAGCCAAACTGTGGAATGCTCTGCCTTCTTCTGTGTTTCCATAATTATACAATCTGTTTCACTCTAAAAAGCTGGTTTTCTGGCATCTTCGCGGTGTAGATTAATATAACAATTTCCTTTTCCATTTTTAATTTCTTTCTTTTTTTTTCCCCCCCCCCCCCCAGGCCCCGTTGTGGGTCGTTGACCTGTACCCATACATATAAGAAATTATTTATAGTTTTACTCCCTGGAGGTCTATGTTCCATCCAAGAATAAATATATTTCTTTAAGGCTCTTGTACTTCTTTATAGGGAAAAACTTGGATTTCTTTTATTACCTGTATCATATTTATCGGTGTTCAATGATGTTACTTCCAGATTGGTGATACTCTAAAGTCTCACATTTTCACCAAGCCCAGAAACCTGCTCTCAAGGCCAACTAATAAGAATAGCCTTGTCTGACAAAACTTTGTTGTGTCATTAATTAGTTTAATTTACTTTTCGTCTTCTGCGTTAAGGATTTCCTCATCATGATTCGTACTTCGGTTCTGGATGTGTCTAATATTAACGTTTATCAACTCTTTCAGAGATTATTTGAGGCGCTCCAGGTAAGGAGGGGTGAATTAACCAACTTAGACCTAACTGATGCCAAAAAAATATGTATACAGTTGTCTGAAAGTACACTGAATTTCCTATTATTTGAAACCAGTTTCATTCATTTCGCTTGGTGCGTTACAGAGAAACACACTATCTAAATTGCGCGAAACAAAACCGCTCAGATCTCGAAACATGATTCTGGTTGATCTGCCCCTCTTACCCTCATGCATACCACATTAAAATATAGGAAGATTATAATAATTTAACGAACAAGGAACTTCATATTAAGAAAAGCAAATAACATGTTAGATATTATTTATAGGGAAAATAATCTTAACAACCAAACAGTTAACAGCACCCTGCTGATGATACTAAAGTAATATCATCGACGTTTCTATAATGAAGTCACTACACAGTCTCCTTTCTCAAGGCCTTCATCAATATGCCACACTCACGCTCTTTGCCAACACGCACAACCTGGGCGTCTTTCTCATTTTGTACTTGAAGAGGGTTTCCAGGCTATCTCTCAATAATTTCTGAAGTCCATTAAACAACGAATCTACGGTTTAGACATCAGAAAGTCTACTACCAACATATAATGTTTTTCTTTTACACAAAACCAGAAACTCAAGGCCGGAGACTACGTAAACTGATTGAATCGAATATTTACGTGCACACTCCATTCAGGTTTGGTGAGGGGCATTGTTGGAAGTTGTAGCATATTTGCGGTACTCGGTCATAACCTGCTGGGCAGTGAAGGCACAGAGCGGGTAGTTGGTGGGGCAGGGGTGTCCCTCCTGGCCGTGCCACGCTGCTTCGTCGTAGTCCCCATAGATGGTGTCGTCACTCTCACCCGCACCCCTGCAACATAAATATTTTCAATCCTATATTAATAATATCAACAAAGTATTTCCTCTCCCATTGTTGAATGCAGAGTATCACTATTGCAGACAGCAATTATGTATTAAACTTTGAATATTTGATTATACTGTAGAAGTAACACTCCATGAACGATATAATATCCAGAACAAGGGTATGATTTAATGCCTCGAGACATATACTGACCGGTATGGAAGGAGAATTTGAATCTCGTCCTCAACCAGGTTCCTTGGGTCCTTCTGGGCCAATTCACAGACTAGCCGCAGCCCACACTGATCCTTGTCCTGCGACGCGATCTGTAGTGTGACAATGATGACAAAAGTAAAGGTATTTTTCTTAGGATGAAAATAGCATAGTTATTGTATATTTCTCTTTGAACGACTGGTACAAAACACATTTAATAAGCTTGTATACCTGACACTAGGTCACACCCTCACCTTGGCGTAGGTCTCTATGATTTGGGGATCTGATACAAAGTCTTCAATGTCCCTTCGGCGGCGTCGTCCGTAGTAGCTGCCTCCACACCACCCACAGGAGCCTCCACAGCCACCACAGCCGCAGTTATAACATCCGCCTCCGTTGTGATGACGGCGCCCAGCGATGTACCCCTGGAGTCACGAAAGATTATAAAGCCGCCATATAATTTACTGATCTATCAAATGGCATTAAAGTGTGGTATAATTAATTATTCTTAACAGGTACTAGCATACTACTGACCCCAGCGAAGGCGAGAGTTCCCACGGCGAGGTAGGGGTGACGATGGTGGTGATGGTGGTGATGACGAGGATATGGCTCAGCGATGCTGTTCTCCACCAACACCACCATCACTGCTAGCATTAAGATTGTCCACATCTGTTGACGAAGGTAAAATTATCAATACAATTCAGCAGCCTCTATGTTGTTGTGCCATCAAACAGATGAAAATAACAAAGCCTCAGGGCCTGATGGAATCCCAGCCGAGGTGTCTAAAGCAGGAGGACCTCCACTCTCTCCTGGAGAATATATGGGAAAAGGAGGAAATCCCCCAAGCTCTTAAAGACGCCTTTATCGTCAATAATTATAAGAACAAGGGAGACCGGTCAGACTGTGGAAACTACCGTGGGATCTCGTTCCTGTCCGTAGCTGGCAAGATTATTGCCCGAGTCCTCCTAAACAGACTTCTTCCTGAGG
This sequence comes from Homarus americanus, assembly GCF_018991925.1. Classification (NCBI taxonomy): domain Eukaryota; kingdom Metazoa; phylum Arthropoda; class Malacostraca; order Decapoda; family Nephropidae; genus Homarus; species Homarus americanus. The sequence continues at coordinate 9,889,465 of NW_024741189.1, forward strand.
CGGAAAACTTCCTCCCAGATTCTCTATGTAGCACCACTGACAAGATCTTTGCTGCCCTCCAGATACAGGAAAACTGCAGAGAACAGCGTCGTGACCTGTATATGGCTTTCATCGACCTAACCAAGGCCTTCGACTCGGTCAACAGGGAACCCCTCTGGTGGACCCTCAGCCATTTTGGCTGCCCCCCAAAATTCATTGCCATTGTGAGGCAACTGCAGGATGGCATGAACGGCAGTGCCCTGCACAATGGCACCCAGTCTGAGATGTTCTACATTCAAACGGGGGTTAAACAAGGGTATGTATTGGCACCAACTCTCTTTTCCATTTTCTTGGCTGCCTTCCTTACTCGTGCCAGTGCCAATTTAACCGGCGGGATGGACATCGAGTACCAGATGAAGGGTCTTTTCAACATACAACGACTCTAGTCAAGAACAAAGGTGTCGGCAGCTTCCATTACTAAACTTCAGTATGCAGACGACCTCACCCTTGTTGCTCACACTGAACGCAACCTACAGATCCTGAACACCTACGCAGATGCGCATGCACACTTCAGCCTTGAGGTGAATGTATGTAAGACTCAGATTCTCTTTCAACCTGCTCCTGGTTCAGACACACCTCCATCATCCATCCAGCTTAACGGTACTACTCTCTCTAATGTTACCCGCTTTCGGTATCTCGGCTCCCACTTGTCCACCACCGCTGACACCGATGAAGAGATTCTGCATCGGATCAGATGTGCATCTCAAGCCTTTGGCAAACTCCGAAACCGTGTCATCAGCTGTAGGGGGCTGAAATTATCTGCAAAGTTACACGTATATCGAGCAGTGGTCCTCCCACCCTGCTATATGGCAGCGAGACATGGGTCACATACAGGAGGCACCTCAAGGCACTAGCAAACTTTCACCAACGTAGTCTGCATTCCATCCTCCGAGTTCGCTGGGAAGACAAGAGAACAAATGCCAGTATTCTCGTTGACACCAACTGCAGGAGCATCGAGGCTACCATTATCTATGAACAACTCCGCTGGACTGACAGTGTTACCCGCATGGACGACAGTAGACCGCCAAAGCAGCTACTTTACAGTCACCTTACGAATAGTAAACGTAACGCCGGCAGGCAACTGAAAAAGGTATAAGGATAGTCTTAAGACAAACTTGAAAAGTGCCATATCGACCCCCTCACCTGGGAGACGATTACTTCACACCGTAACGCTTGAAGGAGTACCACTCGAGAAGGTGTCAATACTTTCGAGTTAGCCCGACTGCAAACCGAGGCAAACAAGCGCCAACGCCGGAAAGACGCTATCACCACCCCGCGGCTCCCGCACTCGGTGCAGCTCTCCACACGTGCAGCATCTCTGAACAACTCTGCCGGTCCCGTATTGGCCACTTTAGTCACCTCAAAACTCACCAATGAAGGTGACATCCCTAATAACTCATATCATTGTATCATAGTTGGATGACCGTTATACTCGATTCCGAGTGACAACAAAGTAGTAGTAGTAGTAGTAGTAGTGTACTGTAAATGTATTTGTCTTGACAAATAAGGTTTTCAAGTACGTACACTAAATAATGTTATACCCTTGACAACAATTCTTTTTAAATTTAATTATAGTATAGGGGCAGTGCACTTGAGGATATATCTATACTTATTTTAGTATATTTTATATAGTACTATAATTTTAGTTGCATTTTGTGTTACGCAATTGTATGTGTTAGGTCACTCAACATTCAGAACATGAGTCTAGAGATATGAGGACGTTATGAATTACTGGGTATGAATCTTTTTGACAGTGACCAATAAGTTTACTTGCATAGGCCGACTTTTCTTCAAAGGGTAATTGACTTAAATTCGAAACTGGATTTTTCAACCCCAATTTGCAAATTGTCGTAGAGAGCTGTATGGACGGGGTGGTTGAAAATTTGAACAGGCCTGATTACATATAACTGAATATTCATGCATCTACCGTAAATACCTTTGCAAGAAACCCAGAGTTGCAAAAGTACTCATGTTAAAAAATAAATATCTTTAAAATGCAATATAATAATTATTCAAAAAATCCTATACAAGTTATAATAATAAACGAGCAACATTCTCTCACCGTCCAGGATGGTACTGTAAGTAAGACTCAGCCCAGCAGGGGATCCATCGTTCTTATATGTCTCTGAACTGTAGAAAACCCCCCACCCCCAAGTCCACAAAAATTTCTCCCTTACCTCCCGTTTGTTGACTCAATGAAAAAGATATTTACACGATGCCGGTTGTCACTAGACAACTATCATGAGTCATGATAGTTATCATTGACGTAGCATTATATCTCCTGCAATAAATTACTACCCATAATAATATAGATTTTGAGAGACTGCTTTTGCAGTTATAATGTTGTCATACCAATTTGATTTTAAACAAATAAAACCAAATACAGACAAAATAAAATTGTCCTGGGAAAATGTGTTTAAAGAGAGTTTGCCATGTATTTACTTTATATTCTGAATAAGGAAACGGCAAGTCTTTCTGCAGAGGCGTGCGTCACTGACCCGATGTGAAAAAATTTGCTGGGTATTCTGTGCAGTCCCACAAGTCATGCCAAGGTACCGTTTTCTCTCCAGAGGTGAGTTGCCAGGTTGTTGATGGACGATAAGAGTTGTGTGTCAGGTTGTTAACTGGTCGATACGTGGTGTTGGATGTGATTGAGATATTTTTTTTATTTTTGTTTTTTGAGGAACCATATCCATGATTAAACTTACCTTGTTTTATTCAGTAAAATCACCATACAACTTTGCATTGACTCAACATATTTATAGGCAGTGCAGGTACACATTATACTTATAGTGCAGATATATAAAAACGTACCTTGACGGGTATGCAAACAATGGCACACGGTAAGGCGGCAAAAAGCCAGGTGTTTAAGATCGTAGATATAAAAAAATAAATAAAAAATATATAATTATAATTAAAATAAAAAGTTGCCTCTTTTTAGATACTTACTTTAATGACAGAACATATGGAAAAACGAAATCGAATAACTCCATGGGGTAACGGTTTCCTCACAAATTACCGGCTTTTTATATACAATACCTTGTGTATGGGTGTCGTTGATGCTATAATGTATTACTGCGTTTTGACAACTAAGGTCTTTAAATGCCCCCTAGACCTTGATGTGGGTCATTAAAAATTACCTATGCCCGGGTGGACTAATGCCCATATAAAAAAAATCGGTTTTGATTAATAATTTTCACAACTTATGTTACTAGGCGGTCGCTCGCCTCTCAGTCTCGACTTTCATTATCCATTGTTCCATAGAGAATATTACAGTAGTTAAATGGTTATATTCACTACAAAGATCAGTGAAGTCAAAGGTTTGCATATAGAGAAAAAGACGGAGATTTTTTATCCCCAACACCATTTTCGCCATGACTGACTGAGAGGGTCCAGAGGGACTGCAGTTCCGTAAAGGGACATCAAGAGAGAGTAAAACTGTGCAGTACTCTAGTTACATGGGAAAAGTGAAATCCTGTTCAAATAGAAATGCAGAAAGTTAGTGGTAAGTTATGCTGATGCTATAAAAACAACTTTCTAGCTGACACCCGCGCCTTTAAAACCGTACACAGACAAGAGATAAGAAAGCAGGCATATTTGCTAAGCCTTAGTCATCATGAATATCTGAGAAAACGTAATTTATTGCATATGCTTGTTTCCTTTAGGCCCATATAATATTTCTGGACATACCAAGGATAATCGATATGATCCAACTACCAGCAATGAGTCTCATTAATGAAACCTGTATCGTCGGTATGTATAAAAGGTATGGGGAGAGGAGACCCATGTCATGAATTAAAAAAGGGATAGAAGCAAGTCAAGTGTAAATAAAGACCTATAATAATTTGTATACGCTTGATATAGGTAAAACTAAAATACAGAAGTAATCCTCAAGGTATTTATTTTAATACTAGATCAATATACCGAACCACTCTCGTCGAGCGTTAATGACATCATTAAGCCTTTTGAGGGTGAAACTGGCAAGATTTAAGCATATATCAGGGTGGATACAGATGCTGTCCCACATGTCCTGAACATTCAGCTCAATGGTAACTACTGTATATGGTGCGCTCCTTGCCAATATCCCGGTCCCGACCCTTACCTAACATAACATAACAAGAACTGACCTAACCCAACCCAACCCCAGTAATACTAATATTAATATATTTGGACTGAACTGTTCATGAAAAATAAATAAATAAATTCTATCGATACTAGTTTGATATAACTGAACGTATCCAAACATAATGTAACCTAACATAACTTAATCTAACCTAACCCAAATATATGAAAATAAATAAAATTGGACCTAACTTAAATAAGCAAATAAAAGTGAATTTACTTATCATATGTTTCAATTAACTGTACATACCTGAACGTTTTTTTATACTTTTATTTATTTATTTACTTTTTTCGGGCATTAGCCCGCTTGGGCACAGGTCACTGACCCACATCAGGGTCTGGGGGGGATGATATTATTATTATTATTATTATTATTATTATTATTATTATTATTATTATTAATTATTATTATTATTAATTATTATTATTATTATTATTATTATTATTATCTTTATTATTAGTATTATTTTTATTATTATTATTATAATAATAATAATAATGATAATAATAATAATAATATTAATACAGGGTAATAATAACAATAATAATAATAATAATAATTAATAGAAATAAATAAAAAATAAAAAAAAAATAAAAATATATATGTATGTTATGTTGTGTTGTAAACTAAGAGAAACAATCAAGACCCTGCAATTGTGTGTAAATAAGGCAAAATGTCATATCAGGAACCTGGGACTTGGTCACAATTTGCATTATGCCATAGGGCTGCAGTCTACCATTAGTCAACACATTAGGCTGGACATCCATTTGTAAGTGATCCGTGTCCGTGAAAAATTGAGTTTTGGGGAAAAGGTTGAGCAGCACCCATTGATCATGTAGTGGATTTCTCCCCTACAAACGCTGTTTGTCGCTGAGTAGCCGACCCCGCAAATTCCTCAGTGTATGCCTCGTAGTCTAGGTCAACCAGCGCCGCCTTACATAGCGGAGGTCAACTATTAAGCCACGCTTACCTCCGCTATATAAGACCTGACCTCGTGGTGACCTGTCTTTTCTAGCTACAGCCGCAGCAAGCAACACCTCCTCCTCCGTCGCTGCCTGGCAGCCCTCGCTCCCGCCGGCGAGCTTGGCGACCCACAAGCTGTCCTCCTCTGAGCATCCTCACCAACCAGCTCTCTTTACATCACGCTTGTAACCACGCTGCCACTTCCCAGCACCAAGCTGCACTGTACATCCAATACAATATGTATACAGAGAGCACATTGTGAGTTTCCTTTCTCCATCCCATCCTGAGTGTGAACCAAACTTCTTGTACCCCACAAATGGTGACCCTCGGAGATTCGCACTCACACAGGATGGAGGAGAAACTGATCACTCTCCCAGTCTTCAAGCAACATGGAAGACTGGCTTATCCACGCAGCAGCAGCTCTCATCGGCTCTACAGCTACTGTCTCTACACCGCAGGTTAGACACCCTAGAGCAGCACTGCAACTCTAAGCAGACACCAGCTCCTCTTCCTGCCCCAAGCACCACGTTCTACCGACCCCAGCACACCCGTCCTGCCTCAGACGCCGCCCCCGGCCCAGCAGTACCCCCTGCCGCTCCTCCTGATGCAGCCCCTGCTCCCGACGCAGCCCATGCGCCTGAGTGCGGAGCCACACACCCCTCTTTACTCCCTGCTAATGTCCTGCACCCTGCTGCTGTTGTGGACCCAGCTGCTGTCACGAGCCCTCATCCGCTTCTGCTGACGCAGCCCCTGACCCAAGCCCACACACCCCAGCAGGCGCATCTGACGACTTTGTACCTGCCGTGAGGGAAGCACAACATTCATCGCCTCCACACACCCTTATTCTCCCTCTCTACTCCCACAGATATTGTGTATCTACACAGTTGTCTCCTCTAGCGGCCGGCTCATCCATGCCATCGCCGTTATGGCTCACATGTGGCATGCACCGCCCGTTCTGCCTCACATGTGCCATGCAACCCTGCAGACAAGTCTCCTACACCGCCTGGAGGGATGAGGGAGTATTATAGTGGATTTCTCCCCTACAAACGCTGTTTGTCGCCGAGTAGCCGACCCCGCGAAACCGCCAAAAAACATTTTTCGTAAGGTCCGTACATGAATTTTTGTCATTTTTAGCGACCCCGCAAAAAATGCATTTTTCGTAAGGTCCAGACATAAATTTTTGTCATTTTTGGCGAACCCGCAGAAAATGAAATTTTCGTAAGGTCCGGACCTGTCGTTCCGGCACTTTTTGCGAACCAGCCAAAAAAGCATTTTTCGTAAGGTCCGGACATGAATTTTTGTCATTTTTGGCGACCCCGCAAAAAATGCATTTTTCGTAAGGTCCGGACCTGTCGTTTCGGCACTTTTGGCGAAACCGCCAAAAAAGCATTTTTCGTAAGGTCCGGACATGAATTGTTGTCATTTTTGGCGACCCGTAAAAAATGAAATTTTCGTAAGGTCCTGACCTGTCGTTTCGGCACTTTAGGCGAAACCGCCAAAAAAGCATTTTTCGTAAGGGCCGGACATGAATTTTTGTCATTTTTGGCGACCCGCAAAAAATAAAATTTTCCTAAAGTCCGGACCAGTCGTTCCGGCACTTGGCGAAACCGCCAAAAAAACATTTTTCGTGGGGTCCGGACATGAATTTTTGTCATTTTTGGCAAACCCGCAAAAAATGAAATTTTCGTAAGGTCCGGACCTGTTGTTTCGGCACTTTTGGCGAAACCGCCAAAAAAGCATTTTTCGTAAGGTCTGGACATGAATTTTTGGCGACCCCGCAAAAAATGAAATTTTCGTAAGATCCGGACCTGTGGTTCCGGCACTTTTGGCGAACCGGCCAAAAAAGCATTTTTTGTAAGGTCCATCCATGAATTTTTTTAATTTTTGGCGACCCCGCAAAAAATGCATTTTTCGTAAGATCCGGACCTGTCGTTCCGGCACTTTTGGCGAACCGGCCAAAAAAGCATTTTTTGTAAGGTCCGGACATGAATTTTTGTCATTTTTGGCGACCCCGCAAAAAATGCATTTTTCGTAAGGTTCGGACATGAATTTTTGATCATTTTTGGCAAACCCGCAAAAAATGAAATTTTCGTAAGGTCCGGACCTGTCGTTCCGGCAGTTTTGGCGAATCGGCCAAAAAAGCATTTTTCATAAGGTCCAGACATGAATTTTTGTCATTTTTGGTGGACCCGCAAAAAATTTAATTTTCTCAAGGTCCAGACCTGTCGTTCCGGCACTTTTGGCGAATCGGCCAAAAAAGCATTTTTCGTAAGGTCCGGACATGAATTTTTGTCATTTTTGGCAACCCCGCAAAAAATGAAATTTTCGTAAGGTCCGGACCTGTCGTTCCGGCACTTTTGGCGAACCGGCCAAAAAAGCATTTTTTGTAAGGTCCGTACATGAATTTTTGTCATTTTTGGCGACCCCGCAAAAATACATTTTTCGTAGGGTTCGGACATGAATTTTTGTCATTTTTGGCAAACCCGCAAAAAATGAAATTTTCGTAAGGTCCGGACTTGTCGTTCCGGCACTTTTGGCGAATCGGCCAAAAAAGCATTTTTCGTAAGGTCCGGACATGAATTTTTGTCATTTTTGGCGACCCCGCAAAAAGTTAAATTTTCTTAAGGTCCGGACCTGTCGTTTCGGCACTTTTGGCGAAACCGCCAAAAAAGCATTTTTCGTAAGGTCCGGACATGAATTTTTGTCATTTCTGGCGACCCCGCAAAAAATGAAATTTTCGTAAGGTCCGGACCTGTCGTTTCGGCACTTTAGGCGAAACCACCAAAGAAGCATTTTTCGTAAGGTCCGTACATGAATTTTTTTCATTTTTGGCAAACCAGCAAAAAATTAAATTTTCCTAAAGTCCGGACCTGTCGTTCCGGCACTTGGCGAACCGGCCAAAAAAGCATTTTTCGTAAGGTCCGGACATGAATTTTTGTCATTTTTGGTGACGCCGCAAAAAATGAAATTTTATTAAGGTCCGGACCTGTCGTTTCGGCACTTTTGGCGAAACCGCCAAAAAAGCATTTTTCGTAAGGTGCGGACATGAATTTTTGTCATTTTTGGCGACCCCGCAAAAAATTAAATTTTCTTAAGGTCCGGACCTGTCGTTTCGGCACTTTTGGCGAAACCGCCAAAAAAGTATTTTTCGTAAGGTCCGGACATGAATTTTTTTCATTTTTGGCAAACCAGCAAAAAATGAAATTTTCCTAAGGTCCGGACCTGTCGTTTCGGCACTTTTGGCGAAACCGCCAAAAAAGCATTTTTCGTAAGGTCCGGACATGAATTTTTGTCATTTTTGGCGACCCCGCAAAAAATTAAATTTTCTTAAGGTCCAGAATATTTACCTTTTTAGTAATAAATAATACCTCAAACTAAAGTTAGGATAATATAATTGACATTGCTGGATTCCTTGTAAGACCAGGAATATTTTGAATACAAATGTCATATATTTTGCACAAAAAATAACATATTTACTCAGGTGTAAACATTATATCTAAAATTTGTATGTCTAATGCAAAATCTATGATGTTTATATTCAAAATGATCATCATATTGTAAGAATTCCAGCAATGTAAATTATATTCTGGCTGGGTAATTTGTATGAATTTTATGAGCTAAAACAGGCAGACAGGCAGACAGGGTGGCGGGTGGGGCGAATCTAAAAATAGCGTCTCGAGCCGGACACTCTCTACTTATACGTGGAAAAAACCCTCGTTAAGTGAAAGTTCGGCTCTGGCGAGGCACCGTGTATACGTGAAATCGCGCTAAGCGGGGTATTACTGTACTGTATACAGTACAGTCAGTCCTCGACTTACGATGGGGTTAGGGACCGACGACAGGTCGTAAGTCGAAAATGCAAAAATAATACATAGAAAATCTAAAATGGGTCTCTCTTTTTCTTCTCAGCACCACGAGAACTCTCACTTTTACGCTTGCCAGCCATTTTAAAGGGAATTACAAACGAAAATTTTGTCAGTACACAGCGCGATCACTCGAAAATACGTAAATTGAAAAATATTTTATACGACTGAGGCAGTTGTATGTCCGGGTGGTTGTAAGTCGAGGAGTACCTGCCTCTTGTTGCTCCTGTATTATAATCTATGGACATATTTCTAGCTCTTAGCAACTCGGTAATCAACGCATACCATATCTTACATCTCTTACTTTTTCCTTTGCTAGCATTCACTCAACTTTAAAAAATCATCTTCAACTTATCATTCATGTTACGCTCCTAATATTGATCATATCTAAATATACTTTCATTTATACATATAGTATTAATAAGGATATGATCATTTCTCCTCGTGTAATTTCTACATCTTCCTTAGCTCTGGAAATTTTCTGAACTTCAGTAATGCAGTACTTATTCAGATACCTGTACTCTTACTTTAACTTGCTCTGTACTTAGAAATTTATATTTCCACATCCATTAGCAGGGGTTGAAAACAAGCATTCAAAAGCCTAAGCACATTCCAAACTCAAATAATTCCTTTTCACCAAAGCTCACAAGGCTCTTCATGGGGTAATTATTTCAACTCCAATCCTAATTTTGTTCAATATAGACTACAAAGAGCTGCAGTTCATTACCACTTTCAGCTCCTCTACAATCTACAATAAATCAACAGTACAGTGAAACTATCCTCTCTTTTGAAACAGATGTACAAACTTCCACAACTCCATAATAATAATTTCACAAAATTGTGGTAATATCTATAACTAAAACTTTTACTGGAGATGTAACATGGGATTGGACTGACAAGAAAGGCAACTTCCTAACCTATGTAGCTACACACTCAAAACCAATTAATGTCACACCTAACCACTAAGTACTCCCTTAGCTCATATTCTAGATAAATAAAAATCTAATTTCAACTAGGCAAACGTTCAGCATTAATGAAATAAAATGAATGAAATGGAATAAAAAAGTGGACTGTACAGAAAAACATGATTACTACAAACAGAAATTATAATTGAGTGTATATTAAAAGAGGAAAAAAGGAGTTAGTTTACTGGCAGCCTCACCTTTGTCAAACTTCATTTCCATTTCTTCATTAACTATTTCAAATTATACCCCCTTGCTTGCCGATGATGCATGCTGTATCATTCAAAATTTGCAGGATCAACAAAAATTTGCACAATATGAGGAATTGTGGGTGTCCATGATACAAGCCAGTGGGTGGGGGTCTGGCAACTGTGAGGCTCTTAGTGAAGCAGTGTACCAGTAGTATGTGAGAGGGTTAATGATCAACACAGTACATTTTCCACTGACACTGGCCCAGCTGGTGATAAATGTCTTTGTGAAGATGAGATTAACTATAAAAATAATGTACAAAACACCACAGACCATAGGACATCAAGAAATTAAATCACAATGGCTGCTGCATGTGTCAACAGCACTGGGCAGCAGGAAACCATAAATGTCACAACAATGTAGGATAAGTCATAAAAAATTTGAATTGGAATTTATTTTCAATATCTGACTTTTCCAATACTTTGGAATTGGTTAATTCATATCTGGCATTGCAGCCTATGGCTATTTAATGCCAAAATATAAAATCTTAAGTTAAAATTATGAAAAATTAACAAATAGTTCACTAAATTATAAATAAAATAAAGTATAACTTTAAAAATAACAATTGGCTGAGTACTTCCACTATAATAAAAAAAAATGAAAGCCCACCTTCAGGTGCTGAACATCTTCCACTGAGGTATGTGTTCCAAGAAAACTGTATTTACAGTGAACTCTTTTAGAGCAAACCTGTTTTTCCCCAGTAGATGGGGGTTACATTCCATGTCCCCTCCACCAAGCCTAATACAGGGGGTCTCCGACTTATGAACACCCACCAATACGAACAAGGTCCCAGAAGGTAAATTATTCTAAGAATCCAAAAGGTACAACTGGTTCATAGTGTTAACGTACGAGAACTACTTTGCGTGGCGTAGCGGAGCGGTGGGTGGGAAGTAATGTGTCACCCAGCCACACGCCTTGAGGGAGCGTCAGTGCGCCTTTCTCTCACCTCAGTAACGTGTGTGATCAAGTGCAAACTATTGTTTTTTGCTCACTAAATCTATTTTTCTGCCCTCATCATGGCTCGTAAACACCTGATGCAAGTGGTAGTAGTGCATCCAAGAAAAGGAAAACAATGAAAATGAAAGTTGATGTAATTAAATGTTCTGAAAAAGGTGAAACGCCCTCAGTCATTGGTAAAGCTTCAGTCAGTCAACAGTCAGAACAATTTTGAAAGACAAACACAAAATTCTCGAACATGTAAAAGGATCTACACCAATGCACTCAACTGTAATAACAAAACAAATTAGATTGTTTATTGAAATGGAAAGATTGTTAGTGATAAGGGTAGAAAATCAAAATTAGCGGCATTTGCCCTCAAGTCTAGCCTTGATTCAGGAAAGAGCGAGAAGCCTAGTCACTCCAACAATTGCCCATATCTATTTGCAAACCAGCCCCAGGTTTTAATGTAAGTGTTAAACTTTAATTTTTACTTTCCTTTGCTATATTTTGTCATTCAATTTCTTCTTTTCTCTTAAATTAAGTGATTCTAGATGTATAAAAGGACTTGAGCTATGATATAGTGCACATGGGGTATGTGTTCCAGCTTACACATTTCTGACTTGTCCCCTGCTCCCCAGGCTATGGTAAATTGAGAAAAATCAACTTCCCCCAAAATTTTTTTAACCTTTTTAAATGATGAAACAATAAAAAAGAAGTAAGAAAAACTATATATTGACCATCTAGAAACTTCCCTGGGGCAGCAGTGGCGAGAGAGATAAGGGGACAGTGTTGTTTTGACGGCTAGCACTCGTGGTCACTACGCACTTAGCGGCCATTTTCTGCTTGCCTTTGTGTCCGGGATGCCCAATAATGCATATATTTACTGATCATAATACTTATTTCCTATAAATATTTAATTTATATTTTATTTGCATTATTTTTCATAAGTGCTCGGCGACACACGCAGTCTGTCTGTCTTTGTGTTTGGTAGAGCAAGTAATACATATAAATAATTATCGGAATAATAATTCCACAAATAAATATATTTATAACATAATCATAGCATTATTTTCCAGTAATACTACACTACAATACAGTACAACTACATTACTTTTAGCAATATTACTTTGATACAACATGATAAAAGGAACAAACAATGAAAATGAGACAAACAAAAGTACAGTAGATACTTACACTCGGGAAGCTTCCCTGTGGCTGAGCATGTGGCGTGACATGCAAATAGTCATGCTGGAACCTAATAACCCGCGCTGGACATTCAAACAATGCTGTGAAAAGGCGCGTGTTCCGGACCATCAACTGGGCCGCCCTAGATGGATGTTCCGGAACGTCAATCGAGGCATAGGGGTTAAGAACATTCTCAGGAACGGAACTCATTCGTAACCCAGGGACCCCCTGTAGTCTCAATAATGGGGGAAGGGAGGATTACATTTACAAATAAAATTATAGGACAAATACTTGAGTATCAGAGGACCTTACCAATTATCGTTTCTCCTCCTTTATCATCCTTATATGTCTCATTTTGTTTCATAGCTTGACTGAGCCACTGAGCTTTTAAGCCTGTCTGCATTTTCCTGAATTGAGCATATGCTTAACAGGCATCTAAGCATTTGCAACTTGATTTCCATAATTAGGTCTTCCCAGATTTCATCATGGGGCTTCTTGAATTGTAAAAACATTTGCAGAACATTTTGACGCAACATTCCTATACAAATGATATGAGCAGAAAGATGGAGACTTCATACTGTAAACACTGAGTGTACTGGTGGGTTTTAAGATGTGCAACCAATTTCATTGCGAGACCCACATCCCCACGGACCTCAGTAGCAGGGACTATGAAATGGCTCAGTGTGCTCAATATGTTCTCACTCAAATCTCAGTGCAACTACACCTCCATACATATTACATTTTTGGCTGGAAAATATTATTTACACAGGATTTCATTTAGAAAGAAATTGTTTAATGAGGGCAGGGAGTACTCAAATGTAAGCATGAATTCACAAGTTAATACGAATGTAATCATATACAAAATAGCATTTACACTCACATATACTACAAACACATAAGACAAACAGACACAGCAACACAGATATGCATACATAATGCATGCACACATACACTTTCTCTCCCCTCTCCCATAATTTAGAGAGATGTTGTAAAGGAGTCAGCAAAAAATCTCAGTAAAGGGAATTACAGGTATAAAAAAAAAAATTTATTGCAAATACAAAAAAGCATTATAAATACCTCAAAATTATTAAAAAAAAAGAATTCCTTAGGTTCTAAACAATTTCCATTGGATAACAAGTAAATAAAATTTACCTCTTTGGGCATTTCCTAATCTACCTCTTGAAAAGTTAAAAGAAATACAGTACAGTTGTTCATTTTACATTTATACAGAGGGAGAGAGAGAGAGGGGGATGTCAATTAACAGTACAATAAACCAATGCAATAAACTGATCACTTCGATTATGATCGATAAATAACTGCAGGTGAAGGATTAAAAGTGACTCATTATAGGGAAAAAGGCAGAGGCAAAGGAGGAAACAGAGTACAGTGGTGACTGCATGTGCTGTATGGATACAGAAAAATGCTAAACAATAAATTCTTAAATAAAAATATGTACAGACTTAAGTTTCCTGTTCTGAGCTTGTGTACTTAATATATCAAACCACTGCATGTTATTTACTCACATTTTTTAAGTCACAAAAATTTTAATTAATTCAATTCCTGTACTAAAGAAAAGAAGTGTGATGGATTTCTGTAAAATTATCAATGGATAGTTGACCACATTCAACCCCTCTGTGATATTAATACAGTTCAGGTATAAAACAATGTTCCATTTTTCTTATGGTCTCATTTAATAAAAAATTTAACTTTACAATACAAAATCTACTTAAGTGGGTAACCCAAAGCATCACAGTTGCGATCCAAAAGTTCCCTCGATGTTTCCTGCAGTTTGACCAAGAATCGTTGCAACTCACCACTCCCAAAGGCCTGAAAAGAGCATTACATTTATTTTGTAAAGCATGATAAAATAAAGTACAAGAGCTATGTTATAAGTAAGTGATGACGTAGTGATAAATAAGCAGAACATTATAAACTTGAGAGCCTATGTTCAAATAATTTACCCAGCACCTCTTACCTTATAAAGCTGGTGTTGCTCTGATGCAACTATGTCAGCTAACTGAATGCATTCTTTGTAGTTTTGTGTAGAATGCAGGATATTCTGAAGTAATGATGTCACCTGCAATTGTAAAAAATAAGTAATGATATTTAAATTGTTGTAGGATATCAGTGCAAGATCTTCTGGGGGGATCTTAAAAAAAAGACGGTCAAAATGATATCTTTTCTTAAATGTGAAAAATTTATTCCTACCTGTGGTATATAAATGGACCTAAGTACTGACAAGTGGTGAGCACGGTTAGGTTCAGGGGTATCAGGTCGGACTTCACCACTTTCATCAGCCCCACTAACTCCAGTAACTTCTGGTTCTTGGTCATCTAAAACTGAATCCATCAACCAACCACCCTCAGGGAACAGCAGGACATTGTACAGGCGGTCACTTGCAGTCTGAAAGATAGCAACCAATTAAAGAATTTTATGGCTGATCTAAACATATCAGGCAAATTGAATGTATATGAAGTGTTCAAGTAATTTGGAAATCTACATTCATTTCCATTGAACCAACAAAAACTGAGAACATAACTATTCCCTGGGTTAGAGAATTGTTGGTAGATACACTGGTAGATAAACTTACATGCTGAAGATAGAGACAAGTACTTTCTAAGTTAATACATATTAGAATTTTGAAGAGAAGCCCTTGTATAAGAAAAAAAGGCAGTGCTCAAATTATACATCTAGTTCACATAAATGCTTTCTGCTTTCACACCAATTGTTATAAAATACCCTGTATTCACTTCCCTCAGTGGTTGAGTAATCATGGTAAATAAAAG
The DNA here is from genome assembly GCF_018991925.1 of Homarus americanus. Lineage (NCBI taxonomy): Eukaryota > Metazoa > Arthropoda > Malacostraca > Decapoda > Nephropidae > Homarus > Homarus americanus. Next base: position 9,904,574 of record NW_024741189.1, read on the forward strand.
GATATGAAGATAGTGTAAATGAAAAAAATCTCTGAAGACTGAAATGATGGATAAACCAATAAGAAATACATGTGAAATTAAGCTGAATTTGAGAATTTATGCAGAAAAGACTGAACAATAATTTTGGAGAGGAGAGCACTCAAACAATAGTCTTCCTTTTCACAAGCCTTGAGTTGGCTCGCAGATTTATGGACTTAAGAACCATAAATTTCACGGTCTTGTCCTGTAACTTTCCATAAATGTCTTGCATCACTCTGCTGTTTACCTTTTCCCACATTCTTTGGGAATCGTACAGCACAGGAATTTCCTTTTAATAACGTTTCTTTTGCAATTAATGATTGATTTTTTATGTTACCCTCAGATTCAAATAACTATTATTAAGTTCAACTACATATACTGCATTCTTAAAACTGAACACAATCTTACAATCTAAACCATTCTTATACCTGTATCTGTATTTCATCTTGCTCCCTTAAATAACTTGTCATCTTTCACCCATGTTACATTACCTTCTGGGACCACTCACATTCTTTTCATATTTTACAAGTTTTCTTTTGGATAAAGGAATTTGTTTTAATGACCTATTCAAACTAATACCGTGTGTCAAATTATATAGAAAATATATAAGCATATTACTTCTGGAGGAAAAAAATGCAGTTATGCATGTATGGTACTTTAAGATCTGTATGTGACACTACTTATTGAGCTTACCAGGTACTTCTTCATGTTAAGCAAACTATTGACCTACTTACTTTGGTGATAAGCTTCAAGGTATGATTCCACCGTTCCATATCCCCTTTGTAATGCTGTTCTGTTTGCTCGTATGCTACTTGCTGAGAAAAGCCAGAGCCAAGTGCTGGTTTCTGTGGAGCAGTTGGCCTCTTTTGATGGTAGTGATCAAACCAATCAGTGAATGCATCCTGAGCATCCTGTGGAAACATATCATGTATTCAAATTACAGGTACAGCTGTATATATCTTGTTCACATGACTTGTCTTACTAATATCAGGGTGTCCATCTGGTTTACCCACTGTTTCACCCAACCTAACAAGTGTATGTTCATCCCTAAAATTATTGAACAACATGCTCACCAATTATTGCATTATGTTTTTGTTCTCTGGATGTCCATTGCCCTTACCTGCGGTGCATCCTACACCCACTCTTTGACACCTTTTTGGTATTTCTCTCACCAGCTTCTACCATCCACCTCTCATTCAATTTTTTAATCCCTATGCTTTCAATTTGTCCATAATAAAGAGACAAGTTAAATTTGATAAACAAAAAAATATCTTGTGAATTCACTTACTAAGAAGGTCCGAATGCAGAAGTATTCTCGCACAGTGTTTGCTGCATGAGGTGGAAGGTTAGAAGATCCCGACTCTGCTTCATGTTCCTTCATTATTACATTAACTGAATCACTCGGGATCTGTTAAAAGTGAATAATTATTATTTTTCTATATATAAGTTTATGAAAGCACATATACTGTATACATTTGACGGTAAGCTCAAATGCAAATACAGTATCACATAAAAAATTGCAAGCAGGTTGCAGTCACACAGGTATAGTACTGTATACCAATAAGGTAGTAATTATTTTTTCTTAGGTAGACTGGAGGATGAAAGAATTTTTCACATAAAAAGCAACAAATAAAAATAATTGTTACATAGTACTCAAAATCTAAAGGACTTCTGCCATAACTCACTTTATTAAACAATGCTCGAGTGGCACCAATCTTGCGTGAAATAAGGAAAGTACGCATTAAAGCATTGGCCTGTCTCAGAGCTTCTACTCGCTGCTGTGGATCATACAGAAGCCAATCTATGGCGCTGATTTTAACTCGATCCTCTGCTGTAGTTTCTGACACCATCTCTCCCTCAGGATCACGAATGTTGGATGACAACCTGAAACAGAAAAGACCAATTACGGTGTCAATCTTTATTCATCAGAGATATGCTACGACAAATATTTACCCTTTTCTAAAATGTCTTTGCAACCTCCTTAAGATAAAGAGCAGCAGCTAATAGAGCACTTTACCAATACAATAGGAACACTTTAAACATATTCACATAACTTGGCCACACAATTAAAAGACAACATCTGAAGTCCAAAAGTTTAAGTGTCACCCTCAGCTATAGTGGGGCCCTTAAGATACAGGCTAGAAGACAAAATAATACCATAGTATATTGCACAAATCAAACCATTCATCATCATATTGCAAGGTACAGAGAGCATTGGCAAAATAAAGGCAGTATTGTTGTTTATTAATAACCTTATATTGGTGACGACAGCCGAGGTGATGGCATGAGTATCTAGATTTACTGTGGCAGCAAGTTGTAGAGCATGCCGACGATGGTGGTCATCTGTTATGTTGTGAAGGAAACGTGCATACCACTCCACCTGAAGCCACATGGGTAACACAGATGTGTACCAAGCCACTTGCTCTACATCCCCACGTTCTATGGATTCCTGTCATAAATAAAAAAAATTGAAGATTTAGATTGGTATGAATATTATGGTACACTAATGTTTCAGTATTTCATTAATTTACATATTATATTGCTATTAGAGATGCAACAATCTCTTGGTTCTTATGGATGGGAGAAGGGAAATTAAAATCACACTGATCCATTGAGAAGTTTTTGTAGTTAAAATCTAATGGAAGTTATTATCTTCTTTAAAAACAATCTATTCATTTCTTTCTTTCTTCTTCTCTCACTATACAATACCAACCTAACATCACAAAATAGCAAAACTAAGCAAGCATTAAATGAAAAACATTTATCTCATTTCAGTAATCTTATTATCTTTTGTATTACAAATCACAGTTTAACTAATCTACTCTGACCAAGCAAATCTAACTAGTCTAATCTAAACCTATGCTCCTTTTTTTTTCTTTTTAGTTGACAGTACACCCAGTCCTTGCTTAACGTCGTGATCACATTCTTGTAAAAAACAACGTTAATGGAATCAATTTTCCCCATAAGAAATAGATAAAATACACTAGTTACATTCCCCAGCCTCCACATGGCCAGCATCTTCTCCATCTTCTCAATCACAGAATTTCGAGCACAACTTGTCTTTGTTGCACTCATAGAAGTACCACTTCCAGCACTAGCCTTAAACTTGTCTATGCTGGTCCGGATAGTATGCACTGTTGTGGAGGTTAGGCTACCGCTATACCAATGTCCACAGCACGTTTGCCTTTCTCAATACGGTTTAAAACCTCCATTTTCGTCGCAAGACTAATGGTCTTGCGCTGCTTCTTCACAACACCAGCATCACTAACATTTGATGGGTGCTTGGGAGCCATTTAAAATGGTTACAGTATAGTATTTATAGCAAAAATACTTAAGTACGCCCGTACGCTGTGGAAGCTTAACAAAGACTGGGGAGAAAACGCTTGGGGACGCCGTGACGCTCCGCTTGAGAGCGTAGCACGCCAAGATGAGAGAGGGTGGCGCGCCATACAAAGTAGTCTGTGTTGGGCGACAACGTTATAACGAATCGGTCGGGTCGTAAAACAACATTGTCGGAATCATGGATATCTAAAGAGTAGCAACGTTATAAAGAAACAACGTTGTCTGGGATAATGTTAAGCGAAGACTGGGTGTACAAGCCCCGTCCCCCTTGTAGTTCATTAGCTTATATATAATGTTCGATTAATATTGATATATCGCATAATTGGTGAACAACCAGTTCGGTAGAGTGTGTTTCGGCATAAAAAGTATCCAAAAAACTCGTCCAATACCAAATATTATTCAGAAGTATATGTATATGAAAAAGTTTGGTATTTTTAGCCCAGACAAATTGTTACAATACTTGATCTTTTTGTTATATACAGTATAATATAGTTTGGTGACAAGATTAAACACTAACACGCAAAAAAATGCAAAAACACATAGACATTGTACAAAAAGTAGTTCTGTAATACATAAACAGCTCCTTCCTTGGCTGGCTGGCTATCAACTGTTGCCTCTGTAAACATATCACCAGGAACTTTATACAACACAATAGTAAAGTAACTCATCTGGGTTGAGTGTGGAAATTTTTTTTCCTCAAGAAAATTTATTGTTTATCAGTGTTTTATTAACCTACATGTTCCACAATTACCCTCAACCAGGGCTGCTCCTTTCCCGCAGTTGTCCATCCTCTACTATCTTCTTCTGATCTTTCCAGATTTCCTTTCACTATATTTATCCACCATATTTTTAGTCCACTTCTCTTCCTTTTACCCTTTAGCTCCATCTTCCATAGTATCTATAGCAGCCTTTCCTCTTCCACAAACTGTATATAATCTTCCACCTCTATTTACTATCAACAAACTTTCTTAAAAAATGTTTCTTTAATCCAAGTTCTTTTCCTCCCATTTTAATTCACATATTTTGTATATCCAGATGTTCTCTGTAACTTGCAGCTTCTCTCCATTAATGCCAGTGATCGTTAACTAAAATTGCTGGCTCCACCTTTTCCCTACCCTTTGCCAGTTCATCTGCATACAATATTTTCTTCAATACTTCTTGCTGAGTAATTCCACTACTATTATAAAGACAAATTAGCCTAAAACACTTTCCTGTCAAGGCTCACTCCAAACTCAAACTCATCAACTGTTTCCCTTCCATCCTTACCCCAGCTTCTCTTATTGTCCATCCACCTCAAATTTTAATTGTCTACAAACCTGAAAGCCACATCTCTAAGCTTATTTCTGTCTTCCACTATTTGTCTCACTGTAAACAATGTACCATCTATCCTCTCTCTCCATCTATTCGTCCATTTCTACTGCATTCTCTCCCTCCCTTCTCATTCTTGAATCCATGATCTGCACCAGCAACTTCAGTGCCCGGCTGATTAAGTGAGGTGTCTTCCTTACCTTGCTTTATTGGAAGTATTAATCCCTTCCTTCAGTCTGCTAGTATCTCTCCAATCATAAAACAAATAAAATAGCCAAACCAACCTCACCCTTACTGATCATTCCATTGTACCTGGCCAATAAAATCTAACTAAACCAAGTAGTCTAATCTAATTACTAGAGAAATATCAGGTTTGAGACCAGTAATCTGAAAAGATCACAATTAAAAAACATTCCAGTCCAAACTGACCTTAACACAAGCTTCGAGTATATCAGTACAAAGATGTTCCAGTTCCTGTGTGATACGACCAATTCTGCGCAAGAAGAGCACCAGGTGAGTTAGACAACGCAGGAGATGGGGCGCCAGGCCATCACCAAGCCACACATGTGCCTCCTGTAGCAGGGTTTCCACCTCATCCAGAATGAGATATTTTTGCAGGAGGTGATAAGGGTTCTTGCCTTGTTGCTTCTGAACCTCTGGGCTGCACTCTACTGCCTCAAACACTCCTTTCATGGAAAGTCTACAAAGAAATAATATATATACTGCATACATGCACTAGCTACTATTATTCTGCATTTTTAAATGAATTTGGTAAAGTCATATTCAGTGATGGACTTAATTTTACTGCTCTACCATTCATGTGTAAGGTGGTTCAAAGGTACTGAAACCTCAAAGAAAGAAGGAAACAAAAAGGGGAAGTACAATAATTCACAATAATTGGAAAAGGCTAACCCAATTAGATATATTCCATCTACAGCAATATTCCCGTTAGCTAGAATCACCAGTCCCTGGAACTCTCCAATAGCTGGAATTAATTTTGAGCCTTCCAGGAAATTCCGGAAAAACTCTATCTACGGCATTCCAAGCTTGAGAACGAGTTTCCGAGGATGATTTCATGTGTATTTTCCGGAAAAATTAAGAGAAAATCACTCCACTCTGGGCATAGGATCAAATTTTCTGGGAGTTCTAAGAGATTATGCTTCGACGAGTCCCCACATGCTAAGTGCATGGGGTGGGTTAGCTTCTTGGGTAACTTAGGCAGTAGGCCCACTCGCTTAGTTAATATTCTGCCGCCATTGTACAAGGTTGATCCCTTGCTTGCTGCTGTTTTTGCATACAATTTGTGTTGTGCAGTACTGTACCAGGACACAATCAGCCAAGAATACAGTCTTAGGATGTAAAATGTGATTACAGTTATGTACAAGTATACAGAACCTGTATTGTGCTGTACATTCAGTAAGTATGAAAGTGGAAAAGCAGAGTGGACAGTGCATGCCTACTGTAGGCTAGTGTGTAGAGGTGTATGTATAGTACAGTATACAGTGTGCGTGTACAATCCCTCCTTCATGGAGGGAGAGGAGAGTGACAGTTAGTAACAACTGCTACAGTAGATGGTACAGGACAAAAGCAGGCAATTCTTTATCATCATATCACTATTTGGCCTGCCTTCATCACAAACCCAAGATAACAGTATCAGTTGGTAAGTACAGTATAGTGTATACAGTAGTATATTTTGTTTATTTACAATATGTTATATGTGTACAGTGCTGTTTGCTTAAATAAAAGCAGTTCTGCAACTGTCCGTGCGAGATGCATAGTTTAGACTCTCAGAAAACTTTTCCCAGCACCCAAAAAATACCGAGGATGTGCAATTTTGTCTGTCCATACAGGATGCGTAGTTTAAGCTCTTGGAAAACTTTCCCCAGTACAGTAGAACCTTGATATAACACGAGATAGGTTCCAAGAGAGGTCACTTTAAACCAAATTCACACTAAGTCGAAGTGTTGTTTCAATGGAATAATTTAGTTTGGTACTTGAGAGAAACGCAAAATACTAAAAAGACCGAGAATCTACCAAGATGCACCTCAGCCCATCTCCTAGAATAAATAAAACAACCGCTAACTTTTATTATATGAATTTAGCTTCGTTTTTTTTGGGGGCTCTAAAACCCTTAAAAACAGACCTAGAGAGCTGAAATTTTCATATGTTGTCTTGTATCTTAGACATAGAGCTTTCCAAAAAAGTATAGCATGCCAAGATCAGATGATGATCACGGTGTACACAAATAATTAAATGAACAAATGAAATTAAACGTTAGTTTACATTCAAGTTTCAACATACACTTTATAATCTTTATTTACTGTACGAAAAGACAGACAGTATTAATCGAATCCAAAACTATAGTACTGTATAGCATAGGTAGCAAATAGCATCATGCCAAGATCAGATGATGATCAACTTATCAAGGTGTACACTGTACACAATTTCACAAATAATTAATTTGCATCCTCATACAACCTATCGGCCTTATTCATTATTCATGTAAATATGCAAAACCAACCACATACACATTATACCAGTGCATTTTTATATAACTTATTGTTGGTCTTAGTCATGTAAATAAACACGCAGTCAGCCAAGCGTGCCTGACTGGCTGTTGGAGACACGCGTTGCAGGGTCACACGCTTACAACAGACAGGAACAAACATGTATAAATTTTGTTAGCAGAACTAAATTTAGCAGAAGCTAATTGGTCCGCTAATGGTTTCCAAAGTTAGCGAAAACGCTAATCCGCTAACGAGAAAGTTAGCTTCGCTAATTAGCGGTTAGCGGATTAGCGGAACCGTGCCCACCACTGATAGTAAGTAAATCATGTTTAACTCAGCAGGTAATGGAATGTCTTTGGTTTCATTCACAAAACGTTACACACTTCATTTCATCATCACATATTTGAGGGAACAGGTAATGGTATTCTCCTTTTGATGTATGGAGACAGTTAATGGGATGCACCCAATATCTACCAATTGTATACGGTATTTCAATTTCCTCCCGTATAGTCAAAGGAATACAAGTTTTCTAATCTTCTTTGAGAGCAGCATGCTCCCACCTTCAGTGTCGGTCTTGTACCGACTAAACAAGTATACATAGCATTTCAGTGTGCAGTGGGAACGCATTTTTTGTTGGAATAATTGCACTAAAAACATTACATTGCATAATGCTTGTCTCCAGACAATTTGCATTAGAATATGTCCAATTCCGGCCTCAGTGTGAACACACCCTTATTAGGATACTATATGTTTACCCCATCAATATGACAAAAATCTTCATAGTTGTCTTACGCATAAATTTGTGACAAGAAAATTTGCCTTCACCAATAATAATCATAAGCAAAGTTCAGCTAATGTCTATGTATCTATCAACTGCAGAAGAACTTCAACAATATGAGTCTTTGAACCACGACTTTTTGGAAGTCATTTTCTTTTTAATACACGAGGAAATTTTAATAGGGTTCTTGAGCTTTATGTGTCACCTAAAATATAAGATATCAAATTTAACACTAATTGCACACACCAGTCAAAGGAAAAATGAAAAAACATTTTACTAACGAAGCATTACAAAATTCTGATGTACAATACACTGTATTGTAGTATTAATATGTACACCGAAGAACAAATACTGCACCCAAATATGTAAATAATAACACTGTCAACCACAATGGCTATACAAGTGTTATGTGGTATTCAAATGCAATAATAACTGCAGGACTATTTCTAAAGGGAAAACGAAAACAAAATGTAGTGATTATTACTATATCACAAAATATAAAACATTAGATAGTCAAATCTGTGGTGGGTAACCCTTTGGTTGGATAGTGATGACTGCAATTCAAATAAAAACAACTTCCAAAAACATGGAACAGTTCATGGCTACTAATTTTGTTACCTTTGGATAAAAATAACCGTACTGTATAGTATATGCTAAACAAAAATATAAACAACAAAAAACAAAACATACTTTTCTTCTGGGAAGTCTTTAGGCAAAGGGTGTAGTGGCCTCAAGTGTGTGGCAGCAGCACGGAGTTTCTCCTCCACCCACTGATCCACCATGGTGTGTGTATATGCCCACAGCACATCCTGCCACTCATTACATACTGAGAGCACTGACTGCAGGTGGCCACAAAGAGCTCCATATATAGCTCGTTCATACACTGGTAGTCGCTCATCACTGGCGATACGCCATGCTACTGCCTTCCACACATCTCTGAAAAAAGTAAATTTATCTCTTACTAGTCATCTTCAGTGGTGTAAAATTACATCAACAGAATTTGGCATACCAATAGGGTAAGTAAGTGCACTAAGAGTTTGCATTTTCAACTGGATTGAGTACAGATAAGCATCCCAAACCAGTTAAAACAATGTTGCATAAGACACATACCAGTACTAGTTAAAAGAAAGAATTCTTACCAAATGTAGATTATACCAAGTTACTTTATACATGTATAAAGACAACCAGAGGTTAAACCATGAATAACTGCCCGCAGATGCCCCCAGCTGTAGGCAACTTGACATTTATTTGTGAATGACCTTTGATAAATGGACATGGTTCTTAATCACCACAAATTGTTTGGTAATAATTAACACATATAGAGGAACACCAGGGAGCTAATTCCCCACAGGAACAAAATAAGTATAGGGGCTAGGTTCTGAATGGCCTCATAAAACCTCCTATTTTGTTTTGATTATACCAAAAATAAGAATATGAATACACCTGTCACTTTCATATTACATTTCACAGTGTACAAGATGGTTTTCCCTCTAAAATCATCCTACATCTTCTACAGTGAAAGTAACAGGTTAAGTTCTATGACAGTTTGGTGTCTGTATGAACATGTTAAGCCTTTTAAAAAAGAGAGCTGAACCATACTCTAATTAGTACAGTACAGTACCTAGTACAAGCCACTTATTTAAAAAAAATGCATTTATCAGTGCATCCTTTACAGTAATTGTAATTTTAATTAGTGAGGTAGCAGTGTTTGTCAGCAGTGTCTCATGGGAGCAATTGCTTAGCTTACAGTGCTTTGTGGGTGTGATGTCAGCCTACGAGATGTTTTAATGGGGGTGGGAAACATGAAAACATATTTAAGATATCAGCAGTTTACTGCATTCCATAATACTGTATGAAGATTCTAGCTTTTTAATGATAGATAAAATAAATTACAGTAGTTCTCAGTGTTTCCTCTCTAAAAACTCACCAAGTGTTGCAATTACAATCATCCTGTGAGGTATGAGCATTAATCAATGTAAATATAGTCAGTTACCCACTTCACTATGCATTTACCAGTCCACTAGGGCTCCAAAAATGTAATACAGTATTGATGTTTTGTTTTATATTGGTAAGTGTGAATATATACTAGTATTCACCCAGTATTTACCATATAGAGTACTGTACAAGTGTACAGATACTCCTCGACTTACGACCTACTCAACTTACGACCACCCGGACATACGACCGCCGCAGTCGTATAAAATATTTTTCAAATTGCGTATTTTCGAGTCCCAACATTAGTGATCGAGCTGTGTACTGTCACATTTTTCGTTTGTAATTTCCTTTAAAATGGCTGGCAAGCGTAAAAGTGAGAGTTCTCATGGTGCTGAGAAGAAAAAGAGACACCCATTTTAGAATTTCTATGTATTATTTTCGCCTTTTCTACTTATGACCTGGTCGTCGGTCCGGAACCCCGCCGTAAGTCGAGGGGAGACTGTATAGTGATATCCCCATTAGCCAGAATAATTTGTGCAAAGCTCTTCTAGGTAACTAGACGACTCTCTCAAACCCGGAAAAAGTCCCACACCCCCGGATTTTTTCCCGGGTAATGGGAAAAGTTTCCAAGAGTCTAAACTACATACGAGTATCTCGCACTGACATACACTTTCCCACATCCCCGGACTGTTTCTGGGTGGTGGGAAAGTTTTCCTAGAGTCTTAAACTAAGCATTTCATCTCGACTCTAAACTATGCATCTCATCATCTCATCTCGCAGACAAATACTAGGAATAATCCTAGATATATTTTGTAACAAGACACCAGATTCAAACCAACGAGTCTTGACCATGATCACCACCATAACAGCTAACCCTATGAACTATGTTACCAATTCCTTTTTATAAACACTAAATTCACCTCTAAAAGTAGCTTTAACTGTAACATCAAAATTTAAATTGTAGGCATATACGAGGTCTGTCCAAAAAGAAACCGAACTTTTTAAAAAACAAATTTAGTGCTTTACTTACAACTTAATCAGACTTGTTTCCTTCAAAGTACTCCCCTCCACTGTTGATACACCGCTCCCAACATTTTTTTCCAGTTCTGGAACGCGTCCTGGAATACGTTTTGAGGGATGGTGTGCAAGTCTCGTAGCGAATTTTCTTCTATCTCTTTATCGTTTGAAATTGGCGACCTTTCAGGGTGGATTTCAACTTTGGGAACAAAAAAAATAACTTAGCAGGGGCTAAATCCGGAGAGTAGGGCAGCCGGGGGACGATAGTGGTCTCATGCTTCGCCACAAAGTCACGGATAAGGACAGACTCGTGAGCAGGTGCATTGTCATGGTGCAGCATCCAGGTCTTGTTTGTCCACGCCTCAGGCCTCTTCCTTCGCACTGCTTCCCTCAAACGCTTCAGGAACTCCAAGTAATACTCTTTATTGACTGTCTGACCACGTGGAACAAACTCATGATGAACGACGCCCTTCCAATCAAAAAAGACATCACCTCCACATTTGAGCGACTCTGACATCCAGATTTGAGATCGTCTTCGGTGGATGTTCTTGCCCTTTCGAAACGCTGGTACCACACGTGACAGTGCGTACGGCTCAAACAATCCTTCCTATAAGTCTGCTGCAACATTTGAAAAGTCTCCTTAAAAGTTTTTCCCAATTTAAATCAGAATTTCACGCAAACACGTTGCTCTTCAAGACCCTTCATTGTTCAACTTGCAACAAATCGCCAAGTGCACTAAACACACGTTCACTCTAGCACATGTAGCTAGATGACTAATTGATGTGGCGTGATGCGACTAGTGTTAGACTAAAGGTCAAGGTCATCGCTACACAGTGCTCCCATCGCGAGCTCGCTGAGCCGGCTCGTTGGCGCGCTATATAAAAAGTTCAGTTTCTTTTTGGACAGACCTCGTAAACAGCAATTCTGAAATACAGTTTATATTGTAAATCAAACGTATCAGAGTGAATGCAACATGTTTAGTAATTTTCTGCAAGTACATTTTGTTGGGTTTATGTGATCATAGCTATATAAATAATTAACATATAATAGTGTGGGTGCGGGGATAATTATAACCCCCCTTCCCCCCTTCGCACTGTGCAGTATGTGTGTGGTATGAGGGGGATAAGTTTGTTTACATTGGTAGGAGTGCATTTTAAAGACGTGGGTAATGGTCTCCAGTAAGTGTACTAAACAAACACTTCTTCACCTAGTGCTAAGAATTCCTAACCAAAGCCATTTTTAATTTGGTAAATTTAATTAGTAAATGATGACACATGAATTTTAGTTTATAAGTGTCCTTGGCAGTAGTTACCATAAAGTGTACCACTGTGACAAAAGCTGGACATACCTGTAAGGATTGCCAGCAATAGGTTGACGCTGAGATGGGTCTGTCGGGTTGGGGTCATGGTGCAACCTCCAGCCTTCCAGTGTTGCTGCTCTCCACTGGTGACCAGCCTTGATACACAAGTCCTCTGCAGCTGCTACTTGGCCTGAGCGAACATGGGCAAAAACACATCGCAAAAGACGCATTTCATCTTCCTGGAATTATGTACAAATCTACAAAAACTGTACACTAGAATGCCAATATTGTGCAAATTTATGTTCATGGGTGAACTACAGTATGTATTATTGAATCCCCACTGAAATGATCTCTCTAAATTATGGGTAAAATCAATTTTAATTTCTTTTTTGCCAGTTTTGGCTCATTTATGTAAGTTTTATAGCTGTCTTTAGTTTGGAGAAGGATCTTGATTTTTACTGTCTCTCTTTTATCTACATTTTTTATCATGAAAAACTGTACCGGTCCTTTCTAGTTTTTTTTTTCAGAGCACATAAATGAGGATTTTGTGGGATGTAATATAAACTATTTTTACCTTGAGTAAAATAATTCATATTGGTTTGAATGACTGTTTGTCTTACTGCTGCTTCACTCAGTAGTATTACATACAGGTTTATGGATAACATGCTCCAGGACAGACACATACCATGCATAAAACACACACATTAGTGCACCCCAAGTAGGTGGTTAACTCATGTACTGCTACCTGTAATTTCTTTATACTTCAACCTACCTGGTCTAAGTCATGTAGAGGTCGACCCTGACGTAGACTAGAGTCAGGGTCGAGTGAAGTTACCAGTGGCCGTGATCCTTTCAGCGGCTGAATAACACCACTGTTCTCATTCTGAAATAAATACAACAGATTGAAAAATTTATTTTATTTCTCCTTGTTTACAGCTATGAACAAAGCATTCTTTAATGTTTTCCTCACAGGTTATATATATATATATATATATATATATATATATAGATAGATAGATAGATAGATAGATAGATAGATAGATAGATAGATAGATAGATAGATAGATAGATAGATAGATAGATAGATAGATAGATAGATAGATATAGATAGATAGATAGATAGATAGATAGATAGATAGATAGATATATATATATATATATATATATATATATATATATATATATATATATATATATATATATATATATATATATATATATATATATATATATACCACAAGGAAAGAAAAAAACACGAAGTTCCCAAGCGCTCTTCTTTTGTGGGGGGGATGTTATAGCTACTTCAACAAAACACATTTATACATCTTTAATCAGCAAGCACCTCTTTCCCTCAACTGTTCTGCATTCTTATGGATATTAAGTATTTATTATTTTTTCTTCATTCAGTCATCCTTTTCCCCAGCCAAATATTTCTCCCTCAGTTTTGGGTAGTTTTAATTAATATTAATATTATTTTATGGCACACACTTCTCACCTTAAGAGTTTTGAGTGTATTTTCCCAGGCTATATGAGTATCTCCAAAGTATTCCACACGGTCGTAGAACTTGCTGTCAAAGTCATCCGCTGCATTCTTCTCCAACCAGTCAATTACAATCTGCGCCTAAAAAAATAGTACTATATGGATGAAAGAGGTCATTCATAAAAAAAAAATACATAAATTACAAGAGTACTGTATATGAAACACCCAGAAATCAAATGATCAACTGGGTACAATATACAGTGATATCCCCGTTAGCCAGAACATTTGGTGCAGAGCACTTCTGGGAATGAGAGATTTCCGGGTAACGAAACGACTCTCTCAAAGCCGGAAAAAATCCCTCATCCCCGGAATTTTCCAGGTAACGGAAAAATTCTCTCGTTAGTTCCACAAATTGCCCATTACATCAATCCCTCATCCCAAAGCCAGAATTTTCCGGAAAATTCCAGTTTAAGGAACAATTTTCTGAGAAAATTTCAATTCCAGCTATCAGAAAGTTCTGGGTTTGAGGGATTACGGCTAACGGAGATATTACTGTTTAAATAAAACTCTATTTATTTGACAGTACTGTACAAGAACATTAGGAAAATTTGCTGGGAGGTTCCCTCTCGAAAAATCTTAATATTTGAAGTTTGCTTTAATAAATTTCAAGGGAATCTGAGGGCTTGAATTCAACATTTTTATTGAGATCTTTTCCCCATTTATCAAGCTCCAAGGGAATTTTATCAACTCACTAACCATAAGATGTACAGTAGTGCAAACAAAACGAACAGTTAAATTTACTGTGCTGGGTTCTAATGATTAATGAAACCCTTCAAAAATCATGAAAATTTATTTACATCAAAACAAAAATACCCTCAGCATCAGTTAATCTAATTTGTCATACTCAGTTTTCAATCATTATAGAGCAGTGGTTCCCAAACTGGGTGGGCGGGGGTGGGCGGTGGTGGGGGGGAAGGGGGGGGGGGCCTTGGGGACGTGAAGTGGGTACAGGGGAGGCGTGAAGCAGTCTGCTAAAATTTGCTATTTTTTGCTCAAAAAGAATATAATGAAGAATCTCTTTCAGGAGTAACTCTCTCTCCATTTGAATCTTCCACACATCCATGCAAAACCAAAGTATAGCAGTCACCCCTATCTGTTTTCTCTCATTTCATCTCTCTCTCCTATTCTTTGGTTCCTGTAGGAGAAAATGTTTATTGAAGTACATAATTAAAGTCTTTTATACTGGTATTATTTATGTTTTATTTGTTTTCATCCATGTTCACTATGCAAGGAGTTATCAGATCCTCAACAATACTAAAATATATAAACTGTATAATAAAAAATAAAACCTAGGTATATTTTACATAAAAAAAATATTGGGGAGGTGGGGGGGGGTGTGTGAGGACTTCGCAAAAAGCAAAAGGGGGCGTATGTTAAAAAGTTTGGGAACCACTGTATATCGAGCATAAAGTAGTTAGGAGATCCTATGTGAGAATTTCCTGTTCCTAACATAATGCAGTACTGTACAATATCATAAATCTACTGTACACATTTTTAATAGCTATACAGTATATCGATTTTAATTTCGTACATGGTAGTGTGAATTTTTCCACACCCCTAAAGTTTGGGAAGGAGAAAGGCTCATAGAAAGACTGATAAAGCAATACATCAGAACACAGTCAAAAATTTTACAAACTGATAATCTGAAAACTACCTCTCTAACTGTGCGGTTGGTGTCGTACAGATGAGTGACAACATTCAAGTCTGTGGTTGGCTTTTCATCCATCATAGGCGAGTCTTTAGTGCTGGTATCATCACGTAAGCGCTCACTGTACAATGAACCCAACAGCCTCCAAGTGTTACGTTCACTTAGTAGTTGCTGGTAAACCTGCAAATTAACAATAACAAATAACATCCACTTTAAAGTATTAATAATGATATAGTACAAGGAATGATATTTTGGAGGAGGGTAAGAATTTACTTGTGACATCTATGGATCTGGAAAAGCATATGATAAGAATTAACAGAAGTGATGTGACAAGGATTAAAATGGAGGTAATGAATGGTAAAACTGTTTTTGTTTAGGGAGAGTGAAGTTGAATTGCAATGAAAGTAGGACTGCATAAATAATGTGTTCTATCCCCATGGCTGTTTCATATTTTTGGAGAGAAGGAAATTTGATACATGGGAATATAAATGCAAATGGGAGATAATTCACCCGCTGTATAAAGATGATACCCTCCAGGTGGGTGATGGAGCAGAATGTTACAAATACTGTACTAGTGAATGTTTTTTGGAAAAGTTGTGCATTAATAGAAAGTTAACAGTGATTCAAAAACAATGTTAAGTGAAGATATTCCAAAGAAAAGAGATAAGAGGAAATAAATTTTATATGTGAAAAGAAGAAGTGAGGATCTTCAGACATCTGCTATTGCATGTGTCAGAGAATGGAACATTGGGTGATAAATTGAAGCACAGAGTTACAGACAGCCAAAAAGTATAGGTGCAGTAACAAATGTATGGAGAAAGGGAACGGGGTCAAAAGAAACAAATTTGGGATGCATAATTAAGCCAAAATTATTTATGTTAGAGAAGTTTGAACTCTGTATACAAGAACAACATAAGAAATGACAAAAGAGATGTGCTTAAGAGCAATATGTGGGGTGAACAGGATGTAGAGAATGTGAAATACAGACACTAAACAGAGATGTAGGAATGAAAGAAGTGTTGGAGAGAGACCTGACCAGGGTTTGCTAAAGTAGAAAGAACATGTGGAGAGAATAAGTGAAATAACTGTATTAGTAGAAAGGTTAAGTTAGGTCAGGTAGGAAGCAGACTGGAAGACAAAGGAGATGGAAGGATGACATGAAGGATATACTAAAGTGAGGAGATAGATACAGTACAAAGAAATCAGAAATGCATATAGATGACAGCAAAGGAAGAGAATTAGTATTTACTCTTGGTTTGGACCAAAACTTAACAATCAATCTAAAAATCTTTATAGCTTCTTCTCTTACACTGAAGGTAATGGGGAAATATTAACCTTTTGAGTGTTTGTAAAGTTGGCACAATGTCTCGGAGCCTTGCGGATAAGCTTGGCCAGGGCATCCACTTGCTGACAACACACCCGCTCATACTGCTCCAGCTCCTCCCAAACCTGTGTCTCTGATGGGTGGGCCACCATGATGTTTATGAACTCAGAGAAGAGAACCTGGTATATATCAGGAGTAAAATTAATTACCAAAAACAAGTACAGAGGTACGTATAATAAAAAAACATCTTTACTATACAGCCTGAACGTGTACAGTATAAGCCACACATCATTTATCTATACTACAAACAACTACCATATATTCTAAAAATAACCGAATTCATGAAAAAATTTAATAAAAAAGTGGAGTAAATGAAGATATACCAGTCCAAGCTGAAGACTAAATTTAGTGATCAGGCTGGTACAGTACCCGGTATTTAAAAAAAAAATTTTAATAAACAAATTTGGTTATGTTATGTTAAATATAAGCTGATGATACACACTAATATTGTTTTAGGCTTATTACATCTAATACTATAGAAAAAAATACTTTAATTGCAACACAACAAAAATTAACTCTCTCTCTCTCTCTTTCTTCAATAATTGTGGATGATCCCAATTATTTGCAGTTTGTCAAAATACTGTACAGTAAGATGCCACAAATGTAATACTGTATACTATAAGACCAGGAACCTTTTATATTGATAATAAAATAGTTTAGAATTACTGTCTGTACTTACATGAATTAATATAAACAAATTACAGTTAACGAACACTCAGTATACAATAAGAAATACTATGGGACCCAAATACCTGTGTTGCTCGGACTCCTGGGTCATCATCAGCCAGGAGAGCAGCACTGGTGACATCCAAGGTTGCATCCCCCATAACAGTAGAGTGAACTGGTGCTGTCACATCTTCCATTATCAAGCTGGGACTCTCCATTAGACTTAGTCCTTGAACACAAACACTCTTTATCAATATCATAATGTACAGTAGTATCTCAAAAAAGTATTTGTCCACAATGTGTGAAACATATGAGACTACAGACGATAGATATTGGGATAAGCGCATTCCTGCCCTGCATAGTTTAACATAAGTACAGTAAGTCCTCGCTTAATGTTGTGGTTACGTTCTTGAAAAATACAACGTTAATGGAATAAATTTTCCCAATAATAAATAGATAAAATACGCTAGTTACATTCCCCAGCCTCCCTTTGCCCCATAAAATACATTACATATGCATAAATTCACTGGAATTTTTATAGAAAATAATATTATACATCCAAAAAGATAAATAAACTAAATCATTTTGTATTGTATTCACTGATGGGCAGAGGTGGCGCGAGTGTGTGGTGGGTTTAAAGCCTCCATTTTCGTAGCAAGGCTAATGATCTTGCATCGCTTCTTTACAACACTGGCGTCACTAACACTTGATGGATGCTTGGAAGCCATTTTGAATGGTTACAGTATAGTATTTATAGCAAAAACACTTAAGCACGCACATACGCTGTGGAAGCCTGACAAGACTGGCGACGCTCTAGGAGAGAGCATAGCGCGCCAAGATGAGAGAGGGTGATGCACCATACAAAGTAGTCTGTGACGACGTTATAACGAATCAGTCGGGACGTTGTCGGAATCATGGGTATCTAAAAGAGTAGCGACGTTGTAATGAAACAACGTTGTCGGGGGCAACGTTAAACGAGGACTAACTGTAATGAAATGTGTATTTATTTTGGCCTAATTAATATGATGTTCGGTTACCAAATGTAGTAGGATAAGTGTGCCACAGAGCCATGCATACCAACCCTCCAGGGACATCACAAGGTGCAAGTAGCATTTCGGAAGTCATCGGACCCATCCTCGCAGATACTATTTTGAGATACTGAACTGAACTGTACATTATAGGTGAAATTTCAAATAAACTGTAAGTCTATTATGCATGCCCTACAGTTGGGGATTTTCCCAACTGGTATAGTCACCCAACTGGTATACAGCCAGCACTGTCAATCCACCCTCTCTGTGAAGTGTAAACTCTGACAGTATCGACTCATGAATCCGAAGTACTCAAGAGTGAGAGGGAGGAAGGGGCCAGGGGTGACTGAGGCCAGTGTGTGTGTGAGGAGGAGGAGGTGGCTTATGGAGGCTAAGGAAGGTGTTCGGGTGCTAGAGGGATGGTAAAGGGTTAAGGAGTTACTTGTGCAGTTACAATGCAGTATGTAATAAGCAAGGATATAAATCCATAAAGTAAAACACATATTATGCATAGAATGTGTTACTGCATATTAGGATGGTACAGTATTCCCAGATTGTGTTACAGGTCTGAGCAATTCCATGCATATTTTTTTTATATATATACTATACAACTCTCACATAATTTAGGGGTGATATAGAGTGACGGGCTGTAGTCTCAATGTGGTATCCTTTTATGACAGGGTGACTTTCATAAGCCCCAAAATAATGGGTGTACCATATTTATTTCTATTTACATAAGAATCAAATTATTAATTTTATGTAATTTGCAATAAAAACATACCAAGAAAGTTGACAAATTACGCTTATTATAAATACGATAATGTGTGAATGATAAAGATAAGTTATAGAGCATTTTTTCCCAGCTAAGAATAGATACCCTGCCCCCTCCTCAAGAGTTACAGTTGATTGGCTGTTGCAAATCTGTCCGATTTCTAAATGATGTCATGATGTATTTCTAAAGGAGTTTATTCATAATCGTTGGGATTACTGTTTCTGACGAAAAAGATATTTAGCTAAATTATTAAAAGATACACACAGTCATTATTTCAAACATGAGTATGTAGGGAGTTTATCAGAAATCTTATACATGAATTAACTGTTAAACTGTGGTAGCAAATTCACTCTTTCAGAGGACGCATTTAAAATATACAAACTTATATTTACACACAATAAGGCATACTAAGGCAAATTACGTATCAGTAATACTACATTATGCAAAACTAACATTTTAAAAGATCAGAATCACATTAAAATATGACTCGGCGAGAAATACGACTGCGAACAACTAAGTACAGTATATATTTCCGGCTTCTGCTGACGGCAAGAGCGGCCAAGTTCCCCAGTCCGTCACACTCATCCACTAACTTTCAGGGGCAGTCTTAACTCCATTTATTATAACCAAAATCAAATTTTAAGAAATACTCATAGTATTACTACTAACCAAAGGGAGTGGTGCGAGGAAGAGCAGGTGAGAAAGATGTTGGTATACCATCCATGGTGCCATCTACGACTGAGGATGCATCCAGTTCTGCTCCAACCGGGAGAGGGAAAAAATTTATTGTTGGTACTGTACTGTTGTTATTGACTATTAACACTATCAACACTATTTACAGTTCAGTTGCTTCTTATCCAATCAACAGTATACAGTGTATACTGCATATAAAACATTGTGTATGCAGGTCTGTAAGTTCCTTATGCATATCCACAGTTTTGAGGACAGAGCATAAATTTGGTAGGGAGGTGCAGATGGCCTCAGGGATGCTTGTACACTATCTCCTGTCCCCCCACCTAAGCGAATCCGGGTAATTCACCTAATTCATATTATATATGGAATGTAATATTAATGCTAAAAGCAGGTAGACTTCATTGTCTTGATACAAAAAATTTTCATTTAAATATTACCAAGTTCTTTATCATTAATACAGAAGAGTTCTACAATTGATACAATATGTTAATGAGTTTCTCAACAAAACCAACTACAGTACAGTACAGTATATACACTATTCACTCAGATACAGTATATAAATCAGGGACCTGCAGTATTGAGACAACCAAAACTGAAGTGAGTTTACCAATATTGTACTGAGAAGGAATGAAAATCCACATCAAATAAATTATGTCTGTGAATTTTTTTTCTGTTTTCCAATTCTTGTGATGAAAATTTACTATACCGGTATTTCAGTAAGGTCAAACTTACAGGCGGTATCCTGAAATTAGCGGTCATAATTTACAAATTCCATTATGGAGAATTTCCGCAACCTGAGTTTCCAAAAGAAGGGGATACTTGTATACAGTACTGTACTGGTATTGGTAACTTTCATTTATGAATGTTCAATACATACAGTATTTAACCTCATCATAATGTGTTTTATTTATTGTTGTCTACTATTTACGTCATGGATACTGTACACGGTTCTGTGCTTTTTACTTATGTTTTACCAAAAAATGTACAATACTGTACAGTATTCTAACTTGACCGGCTAGGAGTTGAGCTCCCCTTATCACATTGATTTACAGTACTGTACATCTATGGGAAAATTGCTTCATTATTCTTATAATTGTTATACATATGAATATTTAGGAATGGGACCCATTTGAAGAACGAGGACCCACTGTTTAATATTTATGGGTACCGGTACAGTAATAATTTCCAGCACTGTTTTTTTTTTATTCTATGCAAAACTCCCAAAAATAAACAAGTATATTTAATAGTAAGTCAGCAGTAGATAAACGCAGCCTTACCTTTTTGGAGAGACATTTGACGTGGCGTCCTCATGACGTCACCTGAAGAGACCAGCTGAGCGAGTGAATCATCCCTCACAGAGTGTCTCACTCTGTGCATGATTGCAAATTTACCAATGTCTCACTGTCACACCTGTAAAACAGAAATTATGATAATTCACATAAAGAAAGTGACATTATAGGTGGTATTTCAACTACAGTACTATATTCTAAGTTCAAATTAACTTGGCAGCTATGCCCCATTCCCTGAAGTTGTGTGGAGAGTTCTCAGGAGGTTAAGAGTCATAACTACTGGTCACCAATCCGATTCCCAAATGAAACCGAACATCACTCATTACTTTTTATTTTATTTATAATATTTGGGATAAACTATAGGGTGTTCCATTTACCGTAAATGGAACCAAACATAGTATAACAGGCTGAAAAATTAATGGTTCTTTTACGGTATTTATAATAATTGTTACCGTACAGTAAACCATTGTTATTCGCGGGGGTTAGGTTCCAAGGAATGGTGCGAATAGGCAAAACCATGAATAGCAACTATACTACCTTAGTGCACAACTGTATACTTATACTGTACCAAACAACCACTAGCATCACTAGCACTGACACTAGGCAGTCTTTTAGGGGCCATTTCACACAGAAACACTAAAGTTTTGAGAGGACAACACGAGGTGCTGTGTCACAGGCAATTGTTGAGCGCCAATAGAGGGAGAGGAAATGCTGCGGGTGCATGGGGTGACTCATTACGCTGCAGGAAAAGGCTCACAAGCCACCCACCATAGCTGCAATCTGCTTACAGCGAATCATTGAAATCGCGAATCACAAACCCACGAATGGCAAGTGTCTACTGTACATATATAATTACTTTACTAATCAGGGGTGCAGTGCTGCCAGAGTGCACCGGAGCCCAATCATCATGACAAATTAAATTACTCTGTATCTCTTTTTTGACAGCTTGACAGTTATATCAAATGTCTCAAGATCAAAGTAAACATAAATGGCAGTTTGGGCTGCATTACCGCACTATTGCTGCAGACATTATTGACCATATAGTTACTGAGATGAGAAAGAAAACTTGCAAGCATATCAAAGAAATAAATGGTAATATTTCTATTCTTATTGATGAATCAACAAGCCTAAGCATGAAAACTACTTAAGTAGTTTACCTGAAATGAGAAAGTGAACTTCCTGATTAAAAAACTGTGACTACAGGACTTTACCAAGAACCTTTAAAATTATCTCAATAACCATGGTTTTGATGACTCTTACTTGAAACAGAACCTTATAGTAATTGCTAGTGTCATGCGGGGCACTAAATCTGGTGTAGCTACAATTCTCAAACCAGGTGGTTAGCCAGCTTATTTCAAACAGTGTCGGCAGTGTGGCATAACTATGAAGCATTATGCTCACATTTTGAAAAAGCAATGAAGGATGAAACAAGATCCTCGTGTGACAGAAAATCCTATGAAGGTCTGTTAAAGAGAATTTCTTTAAAACAGTTTGTTTTAGACTTGCCTCCAATGTATGACACATTGTATGAACTCAGTTTACTATCAGTGTGTTTGCAAAAATGCACAGCTACAATTGTGTATACAAACTGATCCACAGGAGCATAAGGTCACTGCGCGGACTGAAAGAGCAACCTGGTACAAAAACTCTGCCCGAGAGGCAGTTGAAAAGAGTGTTTCATGAGTGAGAAACAGTAAGATCTCCTCCATTAACTACCAACAGTTTCTTACTAGTCTCATTAATAATCTAGAATATCATACGTTCACGACTATGTCACTGAAAGACTCCGCTTCATCAGCACTCCAAGGTAACTTTGCATCTCTATTAGAAGAATTGCGTGTCCTTTATAAAGACAATTGGCCTGCTGAAATGCCGCTGAATTATAGAAAAGCTGCAATATCGTCTCTCTGCAAGCATTTTATGTTATCTGCTTCAGTAATAAATGCCTTCAGAGATTATGTGGAGGATCCTGAACACCCCATCCCCAGGATTTACAGTCATTATTAAACTGCGTTCAAGTGATTTCCAGCAGTACTGCAGTAAGAGAGGGTATTCAGTAACATGAACTTGATAATAACACCAAAACGCTCAAGAATTCACATAACTAGGGTGTGAGCACTTATGTTTGTTAAACTACACGGTCCTCCACTGGCTCAATGGAATCTACTCCATATGTCACAGCCTGGCTACGGCATCACAGATCAGCAGAAGACACCAAGACAAAAGTAGCTTCAGCCCCAAGCAAACATATACAACCAGACTCTTTGTGGAAATTATTTTGAAGCATCATTTTGGTAAGTAAAACATTGGTAGCTAAATCACATTACTGATATGCTAGATATGAATGATATGCAGTAAACTTTCTTTAATTGCAAATATGTTATGAATAGTGGCTATTTAATATACTGTACAGTACTAGATAGCCGCCTCATGGGCAGAAGACACACATGAACTTACTCATTTAAAGTATTTTTAACTAGCTACACATAACTTTTCTTTAAAATAAAAGTTTTTATGATTACTACGTCAAGTAATATGTTAGTGACCCACTGCTGTTATATATATACAGTACATGCGCTAAGATACAGACATAAGAAATAGGCATATGCCAATGTACTTTGGGAGCTCTGGCACCTCAAAATTTAGCACTGTACCCCTGGTACTAATGCACTTTTATACTCTTTTTATTCAATCACAGTAAACTCTGTTGAAAATATCTACTGCAATTTGAAAATAGCAGCTGTATTTCTCACAGCACGTGTGGTTCATGTACTGTACTGAAAGCAGAAAGCTTTGGACTTTAATGGAGCCTGTGTTAGGTTGGGTTTTTTTGTGTTTTGAGCACTTAACCTTGATTTTTATAGCAAATCTCTAGATTCTGAGATGAGGGGGGGGGGGGGCTTATCCAAGAAACTATTGATTTGTGCTAGAAATGAAGTTCAAATTTGAGTAATACTAGTTTCACCCACAATTGGTTCTCGGGAATTTTTATCTATGTTCTAGCTATATCTCCTAATTTACAACAACTTTTCCTAGTAACACTTCTGTCGAAAAAGACTCGTTTTTTGAGATACAACCCCCTGGCCGTATCTCAAAAAAGAGTTATTTCTTACAGTGATGAATGATTAACACCAATATCCATCGGAAAAACCCAGGCTTCATGTCCAAAACGAATTGTGGCTGAAACTGTAAATTTACCCAAATTCATTCATATGACATCAAAAAACATAGGAAAAACAGTTTCAACTTCGATTTCGTATAGTGGTAACAAGTGAAAGGTAAAATTGTAGTTTCACCCACCATGCCTTAGTACAGTAGTTTAGAAATTAGTTTGACCCATGTATTTTGGTGTGATTCAATCGAATTTGACTTATTTCTGGGAGAAAGTACCCGTTTTAGAGTTATCCCCCCTCAAAAGTATGGGAAAAATTTAAAATCCATTTCTGATGTTATTATGCTTTGCCCTCTGGTTGAAATGGAGTTAGAAATACTCCAGATAAAGAGATCTAAGGGTTGGGGAGGGTTAAAACATCGGCCATTTATTGGCCGAAACTGCAATAATACCAAGTAAAAATTGGTAATATTGCAGTTTAATTCCAGAAATTTACTACACTCAATCGATAGAACTATTTTTCTATGATAATCTTCTTATATTACACCTCTGTCGCAAATTGATAATAAAGAAGTTATTGAATTTTAAAAAGAATAAAATTAGTGCACCTGTTGCCCCTATGCTGTTGCTCAAATTGTGTGTTCGTACGTTCACTCACCTCTCGCACATGTGCTGGGGGGCCGCAGCCAATCAAATCTAGGGGGGGGAGGGCACGCAGCCAATCATATCTGGGTGGGGGGCACGCAGCCAATCATATCTGGGGCGACAGCTAATCAAATCCAATAAACAATCTCAGTCTTTGATTCAACCAATTAACATTAAATATTCGGCGTGGGTGGTAGGATGCGGGACATTTTTAATCAGTTACAACATGGAGCCATTATGTGCTGGGTGCGATTTTGATTATTGGAAGTTTATTGTATTATTTCATTTTAAAAACAAGGAAACTTCAGAGAACAGAGGAACCCACGACGCATTCAGGTCCCTGACTCAGACTCTGACCCTGACTCGGTGTAAGGTAAGAAATACTGTAACGGCTATTTATATTCTGGTGGAGGCTGACCATGTGACTCTAGGGTTATCACAAAGCATTTGGGGTCTGGGAGGAAAACCCCTGGCTAGGATTCACTGGGGGTCCAGGGGCAGAGCCCCCAGCTAGGGGGTTAGGTAAGGTTTAGTTTGGGGTATTTTTATAGTAGTTCACACAACTTTCCTAACCCTAATATTTTATCTTATTCGAAAAAGACGTCTGACTTTAAGATCATTTTCTTCTATTACATTACCGTCGGAAACGTATAATAACAGAAACAGCGCATGCCAAATCTTTCTCTTATTTAATTCCATTAATCTTCAGGCATTATCACCTACCCGACCTCCCACTCAGCTTGTCTCCTTCATAAATCACCATGTGCATGCGTTCCCATACACGTCACGTGGCCAATCAAAAGTGTTCTTTTTTCCTGCCACCAATTAAAATTAATTGTGGTTTCGGTTTTTAGAATTTGTTGTATTTTTTGCCCAATGAGATTCGATTGTGATTTTGGGTCTCTCGTGCTTCGAAATTCAAATTCATTTCCGACCTTGGAAGTCTGCGATGGGTGTCACTTCAATTATATGAAGTTAATTGCGCATTTTGGGGAAAAAACAAACAAGCAATAGCATTTTTTAGATCTCATGGTGTTCTCCCGACCTCAGTAAGGATTCTAATTCGGAATAAAGTAAAATATGACAGTGATTCCCTCATATAGTGAGTCTGGTTACGTAAAATCATCGTGAGTTAGGTTAGGTTAGGTTTGGTCAGCTTAGGATAGGTCAGGTGAGGTGAGGTCATCCCAAGAAAAGGTTAGGTTTATATGTTTTTCTAGTGTTTATTGATGTACAGTATTTGGTAAATTTGCATAAGCACACCACACTCGGTTAGAAAGTAAAAAATATATTTTTTCTAGTGTAGTTGTGTGTGTTTAGACCGAATATGACCTTCATTTCCGGCGGAGATTTACCTTTTTTTTATTTTCTTTTTTTTTTGTGAGACGTTTTCCGAAAAAAAAATAATGGCTAGCGAATAAAAAATACACCAAAAACACTAGAAAAACAAAACCTATTTACTATGAATAATTATTACATTTTCGCCCCCAGGCCTGATGTGGGTCAGTGACCTGTGCCCGTGGGCTAATTCCCGTAAAAAAAAAAAAAAAACCTAACCAAACCGACTCGCACCATATGATGGAATCACCTATTTCTTACCTTATTGCTGTCTCTTCTTTGTCTTTGGGATAAGGGACAAGTTAGGACAATGCCACATATGTTGGTTTTTGCGATATTTACATTGTTTTGCACTTATGACACTATATTGAGGTCGGGAGAACACCATGCGATCGAAAAAAATGCTAGTTTCTTCGTTTTGTTTCACAAAAACTCGCAATCAGCTCCATATAATTTAAGTGACACCCCTCACAGACTTCCATGGTCTGAAATGAATACGAATTTGGAAATATGAGACCCAAAATAAAAATCAATTTTGATTGGGCCAAAAATACCGCAAATTAAACCAAAAATAATTTTAAATGGTTGCGAAAAAAACCGCTTTTGATTGGCCGCGTGACGTGTACGGGAACGCATGCGCATGATGATTTATGAAGGAGACACGAAGTGTGGGAGGTGAGGTAGGCAATAATGGCGGAAGATTAATGGAAGAAAATAGAGAAAATTTTGGATATGCTATCTGTTATTATACATTTGCGACGGTAATTAAATAGATGAAAATTATCTTATAATTAGACGTCTTATTTGAATATGATAATAGATTAGTGGTAGGAATGAGTGGTGTGAAAACTCAATAATACTGTGTATTTTGTATTTACTTGGTCATGATTTTTGTCGGAAAACGACCCACCCAAAACCCCGGTTCCCAACAGGATCCCCTATCTTGTTGCGGGTAAATGGGAGCAATAACTAAAAAACAGGCAATATTTTACGGAAATCAATGTCTGAACCAATCAAAACACAAAAATACACAAGAATAACAAAGTTTTGATTTTCTAACAGTGTTGTGAACTACTATAAATTTACCACTTTACCTGGCACGCACAGAGTACCGGGAATTCAGAACACGCAATCAATAGAACCATTATGAGGGGGGAGGGGCTAAATTCAAAATGAGTGATTTCCGATTAAAACGAATGTCATATTTGAATCAATCGCATCAAAAACCATTAGAAAAGCATTTTTCATCAAATTCTTTGGTTGCTGTAATCTGCAATTTTACCTGAAAATTTACCCTCAACGTTTCCGTTTTTCACAAAAATATTCTCATAAAAATAGTCACTCATTATTCCAAGTTAATCAAACAGTACTGGCTGCATCAGTGGTAGTTTTAGTGGTAACAAGAATGGCCACCTCTAGTCTGGGTGGTCATTAGGTAAATACGGTCCGACTAATTACCCAAATGTACCCAAATGTAGCCGCAATGAAGTCAAATAATGGTCGTACATGAATAAATCGGACTGCTAATCACTTCTCGACTAGTATTTGGTGTCACAAAGTCACAAAAAATTGGAAAACTTACTTTAATCTGAGTTAATAGATCGCGTGCATGTACCGACGGAGCGAGTAATTACCCAAATGTAGCCGCAATGAAGTCAAATGATGGTCGTACAAGCGTAAATCGGGCTGTGAAGCACTTCTCGATTATTATTTGGTGTCAGTCACAAAAAATTGGTAAATTTAATTTACTCCGAGTTGTGTTGTGTTGTGTTAGGTTAGGTTAGGTTAGGTTAGGTTAGGTACATGCACTTGATCTATTAACTCAGATAAATTAAGTTTACCAATTTTTTGTGACTTCGTGACACCAAATAATACTCGAGGTTAGGTTAGGTTAGGTTAGGTTAGGTTAGGTACATGCACTTGATCTATTAACTCAAATTAAATTACGTTTTCCAATTTTTTTTTACTTTGTGATACCAAATACTAGTCGAGAAGTGATTGGTAACCCGATTTATTCATGTAGGACCATTATTTGACTTCATTGCGGCTACATTTTGCTACATTTGGGTAATTAGTTGGACCCGTAATACAGTATGGTAAAACAAACTGGCGGGAGTCACTGCTTTACCTCCCCCAGAGTGACGAGTGTCCTCTAAACAATGGACCACAACTGTTTAAATTATAAATGGATAACATAACTAATGAATACATACTCAATACAACACTTGGTTAATCGGGAGTCCTCAGAGTGTACGATAAGGAGTATAACGAGTCAAGTTGTACCTCGAACACGTCAAGTTTGAACCATAGTGACGACTGCCATCATCACAACACTAGAGTAACACCGAACCTAAATTATATTGTGTTGTAAGTTCCTCTGGTTGCATATCATATATTAATACATCAAATGTAATAAAGCTTAAAATAAAAAATGTTTATCACATTTATTTCATTATCAAAGTTTGGTAATATCCGATGAATGTGTATACTCGTATCCTCTCGGCGTTCTAAATATATTACTTTTTACTTTTATCATCTTCGCCACTGATCGGCTCGTTAGCCGCTTGGGGGATCGGTCACGTCTGTCACACACTGTTGGCAGGTACTGGGCATGCACCGGCTCCTGAATGTATCTGTACCTGCTCCAGTGTTAGTCAAGTCTGGTCTTGAAAGAGCTCACACTCGATGCCGTTCCAAGAGTTCACAACTTTCACTCCGAAAAAGTTATTCCTCAGTTTTCTGGGCTTGCGGCTTCTTCAACCTTGACCTGTGACCTTGTGGGCACTAGCGTAGCTAGGGGGGGGCGGTCCGCCCCGGGCGGCACTTTTGGGGGGCGGCACTTTTGGGTCTGCTCATCACCCATATCTGCAGCTACTGGAGACGTTAATCCATCCCTTTGTATCGGCGGCAAGTTAATCCTTGTCGTGTCTGACCTAACACCTGACCCACATCATCACGGCCACGTCATGAGCTACACCCTTGCTATGCGCCCCCCCCGCCACACACACAACCTGTAACCTGTTGAGGATTAAGGAAACAACTTCAAACAAGTACGCCAGTGAGCTCATGTGGTGTGGGTCAGGTGTTAGGTCAGACACGACGAGGATTAACTTGCCGCCGATACAAAGGGAAGGATTAACGTCTCCAGTAGCTGCAAAACCATGCAGTCTCGGGTCATATCAGTTCATGTACAGCCGACCAATCCACCAGTTACAAGCAATTCACTTCAGTTCTGCACAAGTCTCCATCGTGACAAGACGAGTGAGTCACTGTGCAATATGTATTTTTTGTGGGGGCAGGGGGCAAGCTCAAGGGCCGCCCCGGGCGGCACACACTCTAGCTACGCCACTGCTTGTGGGACTAGCGTCCGCCAGCTCCAGGTATGGACACTCGACTGAGTAGTGCCCTTTGAGATGTTTATACATCTGAATTAGGTCCCCCCTCTTGCCCGTCTGTAGTATAGGCAAGGCAATTTCAGGCGCTCTAATCTCTCGGGGTTAGCTGAGGTGCAGAAGCACAGATACCAGTCTGGTGGCCCTCTTTTGAATATTTTCAATCAACTGACAGTCC
Organism: Homarus americanus; assembly: GCF_018991925.1. Classification (NCBI taxonomy): domain Eukaryota; kingdom Metazoa; phylum Arthropoda; class Malacostraca; order Decapoda; family Nephropidae; genus Homarus; species Homarus americanus. The sequence continues at coordinate 9,934,464 of NW_024741189.1, forward strand.
CTAGTATATCTCGGAACCAGACGGGGTGACAGTACTCCAGACGGGGAAGCACTTCACTTATGAAGATCGTTACCGGAACGGACCATCTAGATATCTGAACGACCTTTTTATAATTACGACCTAATAATTTAGTTGCCTGATTCACCTTCTTCTCGCAATGGCCCGATAACTTCAGCTTATTGTCAGCACAGAACATACAAGCCGGTGAAGAAGATAAATGGAAAGGAAAAGTAATCAGAGAAGTGGCCGATCGCCTAAGCGGCTAACGAGCCGATCAGTGGCGGAGAGAATAAAAGTAAAAGTACAAAAGGTACCACTCTTACCTCCAAGCGAGATATCACGGGTGCGATTCCCGGGCCGGTGGAAAAGTTGTTTGGACATATTATTAAATCCTAGCCCCAATTAGTCCCTGTTCATCTAGCAGTAAAGTAGGTACCTGTTGTAAATCGAAAGTTGCGAATTCGTATTCAGGGAAAGTTGTTGGAGCTTTCAATAAATTGATGACAAAAACGTCTGAGTCTTCAGGCTTCTACGCCCTTAACTCATGAGACATAAAGGCAAGCATGAACTTAGCATGCTTCCCTGTTGGGCGCTGTAAACGTTCTGTGCTTCACCTTACACAGGATGTAGGGGGGTGCCAAAAAAAAATCAATCTTAGCAGCCATTTCTTCGACCATTCTACTTGAGTACATTGATCTTGGTAAATTTGTATAGGCGCACGCAACTGTATTAGAAAGTAAAAAAAAAATATTTTTCTGGTGTATTTATGTGTGTTTATATCGGTTATGACCTTCATTTCCGTCGGAAATTAGCCGGGTTTTTTTATCGATTTTCTTTTGGTGGGGCGTTTTCCTAAAAAAAATAATGGCTAAGCGAATACAAAATACAAAAAAAAAACACTAGAAAAACATAAACCTGACCTGACCTAACCTAACTGACTCTCGCCATATGATGGAATCACTTATTTCTTATCTTATTGGCCTGGTTCTCGGTCGTCGTTGGAGTTGCCATGTGGGGTTTCGTGATATTTGGTTCACGCTCAGGATGGGATGGAGAAAGGAAACTCACAATGTGCTCTCTGTATACATGTTGTATTGGGTGTACAATGCAGCTTGGTGCTGGGAAGGCAGCATGGTTATAAGCGTTGAGTAGAGAGAACTGGTTGGTGAGGGTGCTCAGAGTTGGACACCCAGCTTGTGGGTCGGCATGATCGCCAGCGGGAGCGAGGGCCACCAGGCAGGAGTGGAGGAGGTGTTGCTTGATGACTGGCTGTAGGTAGAAAGAGGTAGGTCACCACGAGGTGAGATCTTATATAGCGGAGGTAGGCGTGGCTTAATAGTTGACCTCTGTCATGTAAGGCGGCGCTGGTTGACCAAGACCAGGAGGCATACACTGGGGAATTCGCGGGGTCGGCTACTCAGCGACAAAACCGTTTGTAGGGAAGGAATCCACTACAACCACAATGCCACATATGTTGGTCTTGACGACATTTACCGGTACATTCGTTCTTGCACTTACGACACTTTACTGAGGTTGGGAGAATACCATGAGATCTAAAAATGCTATAGTTTCTTCGTTATTTCCCCCCAAAACTCGCATTCAGCTCCATATAATTGAAGTGACACCCATCGCAGACTTCTATAGTCGGAAATGAATTTGAATTTCGAAATATGACCCAAAATAAAAATAGAATTTGATTGGGCCAAAAAATACCGCGAATTAAACCAAAAATCATTTTAATTGGTTGCCCCCAAAAAAGCTTTTAATTGGCCACATGACGTGTACAGGAACGCATGATGATTTATGAAGGAGACACGAAGTGTGGGAGGTGAGGTAGGCGATAATGGCGGAAGATTAATTGAAGAAAATAGAGAACATTTTGGATACGCTATCTCCGTTATTATACATTTGCGACGGTAATGTAATTGAAGAAAATTATCTTATAATTAGATGTCTTATTCGAATATGATAATATATTAGGGGAAAGAACGTTGGGTGCAGAAATACAATAATACCTTGAGCTTTGGATACTTTTGTCTACTTGAGTAACATTTAGCCACTGTAACAATATTTTTACTTAAGTAACAAAGTCCAGCACTTTTTTAGCTCTGCCCATACTCATCAGTTCATAAGCATACACTGAGCATCGTCGTTGATCAGGCCCAGGCGGCAGAGTGTTTTAAATACGTCAATGTGATTGGCTGTTTACATCCTGGGACGAGACGTTACTGCCGCATTACTGCCGAGAAGACAAAGCAGTGTGCGCCTAGGCACCTAATCATCTACTAAACGAAGCATTTGCACAAGAAATGATTATCATATCAGAACTCACTGATGAAAATAAACAAAAATAACTCATCCACAGATAACATATGCTACTGACACCAAAGTGCCATTAAATGGCCAATTCACCTTTCCACTTGTTGGATACATGATTGGTGCTTCCAACTAGGCAGACGGCTGCCTTGGGCGCCAACTTCTGAGGGTACAGCAGCAATGTTGTGTATACATGAGGTAGTAGGTATTAGGCAGATACCAAACAGGGAGGTACTACCGCCTGGGAAGATATTGGAAGCATAATGTGTTGTCTGCGTAATGGTAGACCCTGCTGCTATATGGCGTCACAAAAATTTTTACCAAGTCCCAGGTTGCTCATCTGATTTTCTGCCTCAATTACACACAATTGCAGGGTCTCAATTGTATCTTATTATTGACAACACAATATACATATATTTTTCTCTTTATTTTTTTTTTTATTTTGTATTTCTTTATGGATCTTTATTATTATTACATTTTTGCACCCCAGGCCCCGATGTGGGTCACTGACCTGTGCCCGGGTGGGCTAATCCCCATAAAAAAAAGTAGTTATCTCACAAGTGTCCCACCAGTCTCCGGTAACTTCCCAACAATCGGTATCAGTGTACGTAGACAAAAAATGCAGGTAGATTTCGACCAGGTCAGAAACACACGTGTTAACTGTACTGTAGTCTACTTCGATTATCACTTAATCTGCACAAAACTGTTCACAGGTTATGTATTCACTTCGATTATGCATAGTCAGCACACTACCAGTGTACTTTTCCTTAGTCTCTTCACTTTATATCGCTCACAACTTTTACTTTACCCTCTTTGCCGTTGATCGGCTCGTTAGCCACTTGGGCAATCGGTCACGTCTTTGTTGGCATATACTGGGTATGCACGGACTCCTGAATGTATCTGAACCTGCTCCAGTGGTGGTCATGTCTGGTCTTGAAAGATCCAAGGGATTTGTTGTATACATTGGAAATCAGTAGCGTTAAACGTACTTTACAAATCCAGTATTTAAATAAATTACTATAAATATTTATATACTATACTTAAATTGCACCAAATTAAATGTTTTATTATTATAGTTTGTGTATCATATGACATAGCATACTGGTATTGTGTACGTATTGATCAACATTATTGCAACTGCATTTTGGTAGTATCATGTACTATCAGTATTGGAGCATCGGTCAAAATCTTGGTATCGGTACATCTCCAAACAGCATTGCTGTACTTTTAGGAACTGGAAAATTGTTTGAACTTCTTAATCGATGCTAATTTATAGTCATGGTATACGACAAAAAATTTCAGTTTGGATGCTTAATTATAACTTCTAATGAACAAAATAGGAAAACACAATATCTAACACATGGGGAGATGAAAGAAAATATCTTTATACAATATTCAAAGCATTTTATTTTATTTAATCAAAGAGACCAAAGCCCATATCATCATCAGATTCTTCCTCTGGCTCTTCTTTCTTTTCTTCCTTTACTTCAGCAGCTGGGGCTGCAGCAGGGGCAACTGCATCAATACTGCTGCTGACGCCGCCACCACAGGATGGCATTGATGAAATTAGTGCTGAACCTGCAATGAGAAGTTTATTGACACCACTTTACAACACAGAAAGATTTGGGAATACAACACCTATAAAATATTATGTCTCGTGTGATGATCTGTGTAGAATATGTGAACACTATTAGCATGGACTTTGCTTTGCTTTACAGTACAGTACTTTAATTATCTTCACTTATTAAAACTTCGCAACACTGCATTTAATTACTGTATCTGGTTCACCTTGTAAAAGTCCAATACATATGCTTTCTCTGAATGACTTAATCAATTGCCCAGTTTTCAAATTAAACTCCCAAAATACATTTAAAAAAGGTTTATTTTTTAGAAATAAAATGAACTCGAAAGCATTCCAAAAATCTGGTTTATAGCACAGCAGAAATATGATGACTGCATTTACAAACTGTGGAGGTTGAAACCTAGAATCTACAGCCCTGACGTGCATAACTGGCAATAAATAGAAAGACCATTTAGCTATCTAATTCAGAAAATTGATGCATGAATCTGTGATGGTCAAACTCAGGGAGAGGACAGGGAGAATTTCCTTTTATAGTGCAGGTAGGTATTAGTCCAATACCGTATATAATGCACAGTTCCTACTCCATTAACAAGTAGTAGTAGTTCAATTTACAAGATTTCAGTTAACTAATTAGCTTCCATAAGGATTTTGTTATATTAACAAGTACAACTTCTAACGACAGCCTGACGAGAAACTCGCTTTGGTGCGCGCATCAGCTGATTGGCTAGTCCGCCAATACAGTAATCGGTTCTATGTTTACTTTTGTTTCCAGTGGAGTAAATATCGAGAAAGCTGTGCCCTTGAATATTTTTGCATTTTTTATATTAAAATTATTGGTTATTCTGAAATTTAGTTAACATACTGATAATACTGTATATACAGTACAGGGTATAATTTTGTGCGCCCATCAGCCGATCGAATCGCCTGCCAACACTTCTCAGTTTAACTTTGTTTACAGTGGAGTGAACATCAAGTTTGTTGGTCGCTTGAATATTTTTGCATATTTACACTAAAATTATTGGTCATTCTGAAAATTAGTTACCATACAGTATTGATAATATACAGTGCAGAGATTATTAAGAAATACGAAGAAGGCACCAATGCACTCTAGAAAGAATATGGCATGTCATCATAGACTGCCTCTGCAATCAGCTGTTTGCTATGTAAACAAAGCTGCCAGGAATATGACATACACACCACAAAGTAAGGTAAAATACAGTATATTCTATTGTTTTTTGTTCACTATTGTGTAACAAATAATAGCTTTTATTATTTGTCCCTAATTTAATACATCATATTTTATGTAACAACTTACTCTTATATTGTCTTTATTATTCTTTGTTTATTTATTTATTTACATATTCTTACTTCTTTCTTTTACTTATACTTGAGAGAGGTAGTGAGAAGGTAATTGTTTACATTTGAGGAGGGGGTGTGAGGGGAGGAAAGTACAGGACTAACGGTTTGTGGTTAGGTTAGAAAGGCCTACACCAAGGGGAGACTCAGGGATTCCGGTTATGGGGACTACGATATCAATACTTCACAGAGGGGAAAATACAGGATAGCTAATATACAGGTACTCCCCGATTTACAACCACCCGGATATACGACTGCCTCAGCCGTACCAAAATTTTTTCAAATTACGTACGTATTTTCCAGTACCAAAACGTTTCCGTCCCATACAAGTGTGGCGTGGGCTGGGCCGCCTCGTGGTGTACAGCGTCCACGCCATAACGCGCTCAGTTAGTGTTTGGCCGTCGTTATTGTCGGTAGTGCTCGCACTGTGTACTGACAATATTTTCAATATTTTCGGTTTTAGTTCCCTTTAAAATGAATGGCAAGCGTAAAAGTGAGAGTTCTGGTGGTGCTTAGAAGAAACAAATGGCAGAGGCATTTGATACTATTAATAAGGGGATGCAAATGTTTGACGAAATGGATAAAAATGTTGAGCGTTTTGCAAAAGTTGACAAAATGATCCAAGATGCACTTGCTTGCTACAGGGAGATTTACAATGAAAAGAAAAGGCAAACTGCAGTCTAAATTGGACATATATTTTAAGAAGTCCCACAATGCTGTCTCCTCACACCCCACCAGTGCTGCCTCTTCACTCCCTAAAGATGATCCAATACTTTCAACAAGCATGTTATCCCGTCTGAAGAAAGCGATATTGGTGACCCACCCAGCCCTGTCTCCTCCTCTGCTTCATCCAATTAATGTAGTCTCCATGTTTAATTAAAAAATTATTGGAGCCCCATGCACATTCAGCTGACTACATTAAAGGTAACTGCATAGTAACACTTTATTAATTTTTCATTATTGTTTACTTTTGCTGTACAGTACTGTATTTCATTTTAGATTTTCTAAGTATTATTTTTTTGCATTTTCGACTTACGACCAATTCGACTCACGACCTGGATTTGGGTCCCTAACCCCGTCGTAAGTCGAGGACTGTGTGTATATATGTGTGTGTGTATATATGTGTGTGTGTATATATATATATATATATATATATATATATATATATATATATATATATATATATATATATATATATATATATATATATATATATATATATATATATATATACATACATACATATATATATATATATCTCACCGTATTACTGCATAACACCAAAGACATGCATGACAATGTTTTAGTCAACACAAGGGAACTGAGAACTAATCATAATGGTTCTTCATTTATTAACGACATTACTCAAATTGAACAGTTACACTTGAAAACAATAAACATAAATCCCTAGCTGGCTAACCAAGGGGTCCATTAATCAATACATTTTGGGAAACGGATCAAAGCTAATAGGTACTCTCGTTATAGCCACCATATGAGGAGGTGACACCCAGGACACAACCACACTTAACTCTTACCCAACGCAGACTCTGCTATTCAAATGGCGTCAACCTACAACGGACCCCAAAACTTTCATGGCGTCACGCCTCGTAGGCTTTCTAATTGGTCAAAGACAGGCCTAAAGCCTTCACACTATTGGCTCGGAATTGGCGGGAAACTCATGACATCGTTACAATTGTACAGTATACTGTACAGTACTGTATTTTGTTTATATTTAATGTTTTGTTAATTCTATTGCCGGTATACGTACAGTACATTGCATGTACTTTTTCTGAGGGTTGGAACCAATTACCCAATATCCCATTGAAATAATAAATTCAGTTAACAAAATTTTCAGTTAATGACTGACTCTGTGGAACCAATTGTGCTCGTTAATCGAGGGACCACTGTATATGTGGGTTAGTGATAAGGACATCAAGCTGTAAAACTTGCTTCAAATTTGATTGACAACAAAAAAGTACCGGTAATCACGACAAACAGCTGTATTGAGATGATAAGATAATTCTTAAAACACTGGTGCCATGGGGCCTAATGGGTTTTTCCAAAACACCATTATCCAGGATGATCCACTTTCTGTGTCCAGCTCCCTTGAACATCCCCCAAGGGATGTGGGAAGACCAGAATGTGAATTGTCTGATTAGAGCTTGGCTATAACATGGAATTTCAGGGTCAATCCCTAATTACAGCTCCTCCCCGACTTACAACGGGGTTAGGGACCCAAATCCAGGTCGTAAGTCAAAAATGCTTAAATAATACATAGAAAATCTAAAATGGGTGTCTTTTTCTTCTCAGCACCACAAAACTCTCACTTTTAAGCTTGCCAGCCATTTTAAAGTGAATTACAAACGAAAAATTTTTCAGTACACAGCGCAATCACTGACGTTGGGACTCGAAAATACGTAATTTGAATTTTTTTTAGTACGACTGAGGCGGTCATATGTCCGGGTGGTTGTAAGTCGAGTAGGTCGTAAGTCGGGGAGGAGCTGTATAGCCAAATCACATCTCAAGGTAGTAGGAAACAGCTGAGCTACAAATGGTCCCCACTCTTATGTCCACAAATATGAACCTTGTCTAAAAAGGCTGGACTTTTAAGATGGTTCATTTCCCTCTGCAAAACTTCTTTTCGAAGACAATACCAAAAACATCACCTTACAGTGTATGATTTCAATTTCCTCTGCAAAAGATGAAACCATGTAATAAAAAAGACCTAAATATGCTTTCCCTTCCTAAATTGGAAAAGATAACACCACTGGTTCAAAACAGCCTTACAAAGCTAGCCCGAGTCAAATTGACCATACAAGGAATACCACAGGTAAACCATGATTCATGAAAAGGTGATGTTCCTGAACAACCTCTCATAAAGCAATGCACCTTTTTCCATAGACCCCATTTCAAAAAGCTGAGATATATTCATAAGAATAAATGAAGAAGTCTCAAAATAATACAAAACATTGATGTACACAATGATTAAAAGACAATCATAAACATAATAAAATAAATATATGTAGTAGAGTAATAGTTTTACACCTGTACAGTCGGAGTCAAAAGTTCGCTCCAGCCCAAAATGAAGCCGCATCGACCCCAAATGAGATGAAACGGTCAGGGTAAGTCAGTTTGGAGACTCATTCCAATGATCAATTTCACCACGGGAAGCGAACTTTTGTTCCCGACTATACTTAAAGAGAAAGCAGACCAGATTTGAAATAGTGAACAATATGAAAAAATAATCTATAATAATTATACTGTACTGTATTACCCAAGTACAGTAATACATTGACATACCTTGGGCAATAAGGTTGTTTAAATTCTTGCCTTCCAACTTTTCAATGAGGACTGCTAGTTGTTTTTCATCAGCCTCTACACCAACACTGCCAAGGATGGACTTGATGGTGGCAGCTGTGGGTTGATTAGTGCCCATGGCTGCTAAAAGGTAGGCGGCTATGTGACGCATTCTGTGAACATGGCCAAATAAGTTATGTCAATTGCTACTTATTGCAAGGGGATGCAATCCTGCCTTCCCAGTTAAGAAGGGCACTAATGAAGTCCTAAATATAATGCCCAGTTCCCATCCAGTAAATAGAGTTGCTGATAGAAAGAACATTCAGCCATAAAAGTAACTAGGACACCACTCCATCAGGTCATCTCAGGTAACTAATGCAAGTGTGAAACAGTGATTATGATGGAAGCAGCTCTTCTTCCCAATTACCATATTTTAAGGCATATAAGATAGCACTTTTTGTGTGAAAAATGGCAAAAAAAAGTCAGCCTGGATCCTATAAGTTGAATTGAAACAGTTTACTATTTAGCCAGAAAAACAGATACAGAGTGGATAGTAATAACAATATCAACATGGCTGAGCCAGTTGTGAACCTGAGCTCTCCTGTGAAGTTGCACATTCCTCTACTTCAAAACCCTATCCACTTTCAACAAGTAGTATTGTTGGTAATTTTATTAATAAAATACTAAAAAATATAAATTTCCAACAGAAATGCTATAGAAGAATAGCGTCTTAGAATTGTCTAAACTACCGATTCCAAAACTTAAAATCCTATAATTCGCTGGCTAACCGAAACGCTAATTTTACTCACTTCTTGTAGTAGATACAGAAAATAAAAAAAAATACGTTACCCGGTATTATTATATTCTGGTCATCCAGGGAGTCTTAGGATTTTAGGTTAAATTAGATAAAGTTCCTTGGTTCTGTGGCTACATTGGTTAGGTTAGATCAAAATCATTCAAAACACGTCGGTACAGGTATTGCAGTTTGGGCCAATACACGGCCGACTGTTTTAACCATCCCCAACCTTTAGATCTCCTTATTTGGAGTATTTCTATCCCCATTTCAACCAGGGGGCAAAAAATAATAACATCAGAAATGAATTTTTAAGTTTGCCATACTTCGGGGGGGTTTTAACTCTAAAACGAGTACTTTCCCCAGGAAATAAATATCAAATTTGATTAAATCACATCAAAATACACAGGATTAATGAATTTCTAGGGCATATTGGCTGAAACTGCAATTATACCAACACGTAAAATAGCAGTGGATATTTTGCCATGACCAGCAAGTTCCTACTAATTCTACTTTACTGTGTATATGCGGATTGGCTATAAAACTACAAAGCACAGAACCTATTAGAACCTAACCTAACCTAAGTTCCTAACCTGTGCACAGTCATTTCTATTTTCCTATCATCCAAACATCTCTAGCAAAAATGAACAAAGTGGATATTTTGCCATTTTGTTCGCCAGTAATGGACAATTAGCCAATGAGAGCGCACTCACGGTAAAATAGCATTAGTGAGAACGAAATCGAACAACCCCATTTGGTGTTAGAAGGCTCCAGTATTACTTCCTTCCTTTTTTTCTTTTCTTTTTTTTTCTTGTAATAGTGGAGGTAACAATTATCACCAGAATTATATATGAGGGTCATTTTTTCCAATAGGCCCGCTCCATTCTTATGTTAACCGGTCACTGCAAAATATCCACTATGTTCTGTTTATGGGGCATGAAACAATTTTCCTTGACTAGAAAATTTCTCTGAAGTGCTCCCTTCCTACAGTTTAACGTCTACAGTAGTTTTTCACTTAAATAATATTCAGTGAAAACATACAATGGTAACCACGTCATTTTTTTTAACCAACAAAGATGTTAATAGCTTGTGCCTGGTAACACATTTATTCTCCAAATTTCGAGAACTTCGGGATGTTATTTTCAAACTAGAGCACGAAATTACAAGCTGAGGGTGGAATTAATGCACAAGAACCCAGTACAATACTGACTCCTGTGTCAATAATTATATATCTACCCAGGTTGAGACACACCACTGTACTAATGAACTGTATTGACATAAGTCTTCCCACCAGGACTAAAACAGTAACCACACACGCATGCTCTACCTTTATATGAACATGCACGGGGGTCAGAAAGGTAAAATATTGCCTATATTATGCATTAAATCTTACTTGAAGTGTGGCTTTTCCGACGGCACGTGTAGAGTCGTCGCCGCAAACTGTGAGAGGAACGGGCTGTATTTTAACTTGGTGGACTCTATCCCTTAAACCAATCACAACTCGGGTTTACAAAGCTCGCAACAAAACGAGGTTGTGATTGGATAAGTAGAACCTGGTACTGAGAGTTCATACTACGGTAAATTGTTTTGTTAAACTTAATAATTTCTATAATATATATGTTAATAAACAAAAAATACAATCATTCGTTCAAAAAAATATATATATTAAAACTAGTGTGTGTACATATCAAAGTTATAAAAAAATAATACTCAGATGTTAAGTGTTCGTGTTTAGTTTGACGTCACGAATATAGCACATTTTACCTATTGATACGCAGTGTATATACATATTTTCCCCAGTGCTAAAAGAAAACACGAATTTTCTTAGTTTTGGAAATTCTGCCAAACATAGCCACATTAAATTGCTACATATAAGTCAAACAAGGTAGTGGTGGTACAGCGGTGGCGCACGTAACTTTCACTAATATGTCAAGGGTTCGAGCCTCGGCCCAGACACAGGTGAGAAGGGTGTTATTCAGTGTGATTACCCAAAGTCACAGGTATCGCACTCCCCGGTTTCCTCCTGTACTAGTAACACTGGATAGAGAGCGCCCAAACGGCTGATAAGTGGTATATATTTATCGATCAAATGGTTCACTTAACTATATAGCTATGATATTCAGCATAGTGTCTGCGCTTATGCCTAAGTGAGTCAGGCCTCCTTCATCCCGTCGTAATTTCCCTTGTAATATTTGCACCTTGGCCTGGCTTTGTCATGAACTAGGTAACAGTTAAATTTGAATGGCAATATTACATTACATTAATTGTTATTATTATTATTATTATTATTATTATTATTATTATTATTATTATTATATTTTTGCCCCAGGCCCTGATGTGGGTCATTGACCTGTGCCCCGGTGGGCTAATCCTGTAAAAAAAAAAAATATCAAAGGCTTTTTTCAAAATCAATAAAGTAGATGTACAAATTTCGGTATTATTTCACTTGTTGCCACTACACAAATCTAAGGAATTTTATAGTTGCATTCAGTAGTTTTGACAATTCCAAGACACTTTTCTTCAATGGCATTTTTGGCGCCAAGTACGTATAAGCAAGATATTTAAAAATTTATTAGGTAAAGGTGTAGACAATGGCTACTGTAGTGGATTTCTCTCCTACAAA